>NC_085099.1:2619341-2769341 GCF_963422355.1 Corticium candelabrum
GACCCCAGTGCAAAAATTTCTTGACACAAACAATACACAGTCCAGTTTATTTGAACACACACCGACACCAGTCTTGTGTAGAATGTACTTGTTCTTCGCAAAGCTTCAAGCAATCAAAGATTTCTTGCCGATGGAAACTTACTCTTAAATCGATTTTATTTCTCTCCAAATTCTGATTCCATTTGCACCAAATCCAACCTACAAGATTTCTGCAGCAAGCGCTACACAGGAAGTTTGTCGATTTCAATTGAAAAAAGCACGAAGAGCAAGATTCGAATTCATTCAGCACATCTGGGACCTCGCAACAAAGATTGCACGTGACGTGTCCACACATACTCAGACCTATCTTACACTACAGTATCTTGCCCGTCTGTAGGACGGGGCATGAATCTAGTAGTTATATAATAATATAATATAGTAAAGTTGATACTGCATGGCAGACAAGCATGTAACAATGCAAAAATACAACATTAATGACAATTCTTAATCTATTAAAGGGGCAGTCTCATGGAAGAACAACATAGAAGCTTTAAAACTAGGAATGACGTTACTGTTAGTTACACGTCCAAATTTGCCTCCATTATTGAACTAAAAATGATTCCTTTTCATGGACCTTGACTTCACTGGTTACAAAGACTTAAGTCAACAATAAGGAGTGTCTACCACATAGAGCAATTTGAAGCGTTTACTGGTAAGTGGTAATTATGTAACCTGTCCACCTCAGCGAGAGATCAAGTTTGTAGGCAGAAGGAGCAGCATTGACTGAAGTGAACGGCTTGTGTTTATGCTAAACCAAATTTACATTTTTATATAATTTTTTTAGTAATTTATTAATTATATATATATTTTATATATTTTAGTAAATGTGACTTGTATTTAATTAAGTCAAACCAAATGTATAATTTTTATATAATTTTTAGTAATTTATTAATTATACATGGCCCGTCCTTCGTACAGGCAAGATACTGTAGTGTAAAGATAGGTCTGTGGACACGTCACGTGCAATCTTTGTTGCGAGGTCCCAGATGTGCTGAATGAATTCGAACCTTGCTCTTCGCGCTTGTTTCAATAGAAATCGACACACTGCCTGTGTAGCGCTTGCTGCAGAAACGTGTAGGTTGGATTCGGTGCAAATGCAATCAGAATTTGGAGAGAAACGAAAGCGCTAGAAGAGCAAGTTTCGTCGGCAAGAGATATTCGATTGCTCGAAGCTTTGCAAAGGACGACGATGCATACAGTCTACATAGGACTGGTGTGGGCATGTGTTCAAATGAGCTGGAATGTGTAGCGTTTGCGTCATCGAGAAATTTTAAGTGGGGGTCAACCCCTTGAGAGGGGACCCGGTGCATATTTTTTTACGCAAAGCTTCCCTTGTGTGTGCCGAGTGTGCATGCCAATTTCGGTTGTGAACGGACGAAAGATGTGACCACCAAATGTGAACACACACACACACACACACACACACACACACACACACACACACACACACACACACACAAACAGACAGTTTGCGCTTTATATATTAGATATATAAGTAAATGTGACTTGTGTTTAAGTTAAATCAAATTTACAATTTTTGTATAATTTTAGTAATTTATTAATTATATATTATATATTTTAGTAAATGTGACTTGTGCTTAAGTTAAACCAAATTTACAATTTTTATATTTTTAGTAATTTATTAATTACCGTATTTATGCCTTTATAGCGCGAGGTTTAGCAGATTGCTCTTATACCCCAGGGCATAAGGGCATGCCTTTTAGGTGAGGGAATGACTCAACATTGCAGCCAATGTATGCATGGTTCCATGTCAATGCATTCAAACATACACTTCCCACTAACTCAAATCTACTAAGTCACAACTTCTACTCACTAAAGCGCATGAATAGCTTTTCACATGCTACAGATTTCCACTCTACATCTAATCACTGTTTCTCCTTCATTCTCGTCTTTACCTCTGTCTTTCCCATCTATGATGCCTGTGCAATTGCCTTCTTCTGGTTCTGTCAGTTCGAAAACTCCTCTCTTTTCTTCACCCTTTCTGGGGTTCACTGTGAGCTTGTGACGCTCTTGCTCTGTTACCACCGTACTCGTCGTACCTCTATATGACGACATGCTTCCTGCTCACTACATTCTGGCAGTTCTTTTCGTATCAGAATCGGCTGACGGTGGCTGTTCTTCGAATTCCAATATTAGACACTCTAGGGCTCGAAAAACCTAAGAAATGTTGGTTGCCAAAGCAGTTCTTATTATGCCACGCCCCTCAGTCAAACAGTCTTGTAGCTACTTACTTTTTGTTACACTCATCCTAGTTCAATAGTATGATGCGGCAATGTAAGTAACCACATGCAGGCACAGAAGGCGCTTCATTCTCTAGATTAATATTTAGGTTCAAGGGTTTGGACGTCCTGGAGTTTATAAACTGACCAACTGACCAACAGTTTGTTAGTAATTACCACTAAGGCCATGGTCTCTTTGTGCAGACGTCATGCACACGTGCCATATTTCCGTTATCTCATACTTTATATAATTAATTAATTACCTAAGTGTTTTCCAGGTGCAGGTAAGCGACATTCCTTGTGCAGGTGCTTGAGCACATTAGGATCACGGAACACACGGGCGGACAGTTTATACGTTCATGTAGACAGAAAAGTTGAGGGTTTTGTGTACCCAGATTACGCCGTACTAGTTTTCAAGCTCCTACTAAGCCTAAACTTGGAAATTCGGAAAGTCGATCTTCATCACGGTTTACCATTCCTACGGCATGGCAACTTCCTAGGCTTGACTAGTCACCATTCCTGTGACAGAGATCGCCATTTGGCGACTTGGCGACCAGTTTTTCAAACCCTGCACTCCAACTCTTGCAGACGCTGCCATGTTGTAAGTTGCAGATTGCACAAGCGCTAACTTGCTGATGGTCTGGATAATCGAGACTACCTTGCCTATAAGGACATGCCTTTATGGTTGCAGGATTCCTTGGTCTCACTTTCTGCTAAGTCTTGCTTATAAGGCATGCCTTCTAAGCGGGGTAATACCGTATATATATTTTAATGTGACTTGTGTTTAAACCAAATTTAAATTTTAATATATTTGTATAATAATTTATATAAATTAGATTAATTACCTTAACTGTCTTGTAAGCTTTCACTATTTATTGGTGTAGAAAGCGAATAGCTTAGATATTTTTGCTTCTCTGTCTGTTTTCTTGTGTTGAGTGGTCATGTTTGCTTAATGTTTATGTACAAATTTTGTTGTGTTTTGTTGCTAGTTGTACGTCGCTGCATACCAACTATTGTTAACTTGAATAGCGTCATTGTGGATAAGAAGGAAGGAAATGCAACTCTTAAAAACGGCAATGGCACAGCTTTAGACAAGAATCTTGTCGAAAAGTCTGTAGAGTAAGTGGCTTTTGCTCGTGACATTAATGGAATGAAGACTTGATGTACTTATTGATTGTTTGTGTCTTTCAGTGGTCTTAGCACATTTTTGAACTTACGTAGAATCGGTGAAGAGGTAAGGATGTGCAGACAATTTTGGCTATTTTGTCAGTCAGGTTATTTTGCTCTCTCTCTCTCTCTCTCTCTCTCTCTCTCTCTCTCTCTCTCTCTCTCTCTCTCTCTCTCTCTCTCTCTCTCTCTCTCTCTCTCTCTCTCTCTCTCTCTCTCTCTCGTGTGTGTGTGTGTGTGTGTGTGTGTGTGTGTGTGTGTGAGTACATGTGTGTGCACACATGCATGCATGGACTAAACTTTTTAGGAGGGTAAGCATATGACTCTGGTTAAAATGGTCCAGTCACAGAGCAGTGTTTGTATTTGGTCGTACGTAGCCGCTACTGACGATAGACAGACAGACAATCACAGACTACTAACATTAATGGACAAAAAAATTAAATCAAAAAATTAGTAATATTGCACATCAAGACCTTAAACATTATGATTAGAAAATTCAAAATTATTTTTGGAGCCTCGAAAAGACATTAGAAGCAGTAGGGTATCACTCACATCAATCACCAACACAACAGTTCTACATAAAATACAAAATTATTTGCATGCTTGTTGTATGCAATTGATGACTCATTGTAGCCAATATAATTATGTATTTTCTGCTGATAGATATACAGTGATATTGGAATTGTCTGGCCATATTTACTCGGGTAAGGCATGTTTATATAAATAGATTGTCATGGCTTAATGCTAACTGTGTGTTGTTGCAGTGGATTGTTTCTTATTCTTCTCCTCTGTCTTGTCTACATCTTCGTGATGAGGTAAATTATGATCGAGAGCATCCTTGTTAATAATTCTGAAAAGTAGTTAATACTGAAAAATAGACTCAGGTATGCTAGTACTTGTACACACAATACAGCAGATCAGAAGACAATTGTTAAAGAAATTTTAAATGCATCAATAAAGAAACACAATAATTACTACAAGGCCATACAAACTACATATATAGTTTCACGTCAGCTCCCACATCACTCTTAGACTTCTCGCAAGTCCCTCCCCTAGACGCTTGTGCATGTGCCAGCCGCTATATTGTCATGTGTCCATCTCATGGATACACACCACACGGCAGCTGCCAACACTATAGCTCCGATGTGCGTTATAGTGTGTAGTCACTTTTAAACATACGAAAGCTGTGAGCCTGCGAAACCTATTGACAACAATAACGTTTTAATATTAAATTATGAATAGAAGAATGTGTTAATATTAAACAGATACCACATACACGTGTACTGCCCGCGCCTAAATTCAGGAAGAGGCTGACAGGAAACTATGTATGACCCAATGTGTACGAAAGTGTTTGTAGTCGTGAGTAGTAAAATGACATTTATATTGATAAGGAACACGTTAGTGACTTTGTCGGATTAAATTTAATTAATAGATATTTATTGAAGTCATTAGCACTAAAGAGTAGAACACACAAAATTGTGTAGTCGCATTACTAGCGTTCGTAACACAAGGTTTTATGTAGTGTTCAGGCATCTGGAGGGAGGCAAAGCTTAGTTTAATTAAGAGGGAAAGGTGGGAGAGGGTCTGACAATGTGAGACTACTTGCAGAGTAGGACAAGGCGTCAACAGACACATACACACACACACACACACACACACACACACACACACACACACACACACACACACACACACACACACACCTAAAACCTAAAACCTAAATGTCAGGAGCTGCCTTTCAGAGGTCACGCCTCCAGCTGTTAAGCTGGGCCCTGTGCACTACTCAGGGAACTCTGGGTCTGCGCTAGCAAACTCCTGGAGCCGGGCCAGGCACTCGGAGGCGGGCCAGGCACTCGCCACCGACTTGTGAAGCCAACAGTGGTGTAAGCACTCGAAGTCTCACCAGGACCCCAGTGGCTGATTTCACGTCATAGCCGATGGCCACTTAGGCCCCCAGTCAATGACCCGGTACTCATTTATATTCCTGAGTTGAGGGAAGCAAGTGTGTGTTAATTCTTGCTTAAGTTAAGGAAATTATGCCATAGTTCGTCATCGCTGTGACTTGAACTTGTGACCCTTTAAGGTCCCGGATGTAAACACTCTATAAGATGACTCTCTAACCAACTGAGCTATTACGCGTGCATGCGTGCGTGCACACACACACACACACACACACACACACACACACACACACACACAGGTAGACTTCAACTCGAGTTTTATATGATTATACTACAAAACAGTAGGCGTATCATTATGCATACCATACAGCTGTACTTTAGTTATTTTCTTTGTAATCGTTTGACGTTCTGAGCAAGTAAACTTACCTTTTTTACAGATTCGTGGTCGGTATTATTGTTTGGTTGACTATCTTTTTGGTGTTTGGCCTGATGATATTTGGTATGTGCTAACAACACAGCTGACATTTAGTATTTAAAACATCAAGTGCTACTGTTGACATTTAGGTATCGGTTGGTGCTATGTGAAGTACAGGGATCTTGATGAAGAACCAAGGACTGCGACCACATTACTACAAACATTTACCTACCAGAAGAAGACGTACCTGGCTCTAGGTATGATACCTGATATTCAAACTGCGATTCAACAATGTAGAGTTGTGTGAGTGATTTACTGTTATTGAGTGGACAGACTAGTGATCTGTTAGTTTGAATGACTGACTACCTTAATGGTTAGTTGTTTTACATGCGAAATGTGTGTGACTCGATGCGTGGAGAGTTTTTCCTGTAGTCTATACGGGTATCTGTCGTAGGCAATGTGGTGTTAATGCCATCTTGTGTATGTATGTATTGTATTTCTGAATATGCTATGAATGTGTGTGTGTGTGTGTGTGTGTGTGTGTGTGTGTGTGTGTGTGTGTGTGTGTGTGTGTGTGTGTGTGTGTTTGTGTCTGTGTGTGTGTGTCTGTGTGTGTGTGTGCATCAAGGTTTGCATCACAGGTGCTTTCATATTAACAGTTTTGCTGCGTCTTTGTGTACTCGTGTTTGCTCATGTTTATGATTTTGCTTGTATGACTACACATTATCAAAATCATAAGAGTCTATAGGAACAGAACGGTTGATAGATGTCTCACTAGACTTTATAGTGTCTGACAATATAATCAATCAGACAGTCTCTTAGCTAACCTTTTCTATGATAATAAGATAGTGTGATACTGCTCTGCTTTCTCTAGGAATCATCCTCACGATTGTCTTCCTTATTCTCCTTCTTATTGTCATCTTCCTTCGCGATAGGATACAGATAGCCATTGAGCTTATCAAAGAAGCAAGCCGGTAACGTTTTCATATCTTTCCGATGCGCCATATGACATGAATTTTGTTATGTTTAACAGAGCAATAGGCAATATGTTGCTCACTCTCTTGTTTCCAGTGGTCACATTCATTCTGCTCGTTCTCGTTATTGTGTGGTTCGTTGCTGTTGCACTGTATCTACGTTTGATGAATGTTACACACAGTTGGATTGTTTTGTTATGAAGCGTGCGCTAGTTGTTTACCTTGACTTGATGTCTCTATCAGCTGGCTGCAGAGTGCTGGAGATAGAATTTATGTCTTTCAGGTTAACACCGAATATGCAGACAACCAAGATGCGGACAATAATAAGGTGGCAGCATACATTGACGTCACAGCAAAAGTCAATGGCACTAACTGTACATACATGAGGTTCACTCATGGTGACGAGTGTGATCCAGACGTTAGTTGTGTGTTGGAGTTAGAGAGTGGTATTGTTTGTGTAATACTTCGAAACTGTGGTGCAGAAATTCAAAGATTGTTCGACATTGGTCCCACCTCACAGTGCCGATGTAAGCGTAGTTGAGTGTGTCTTCAAGGAGTATTTTCAGAGCAAGTAAGCGAAGCTGCTGTAAAATGATATTGTTTGTATTGCTGTGTGTGTGTGTGTGTGTGTGTGTGTGTGTGTGTGTGTGTGTGTGTGTGTGTGTGTGTGTGTGTGTGTGGTGTGTGTGTGTGTGTGTGTGTGTATGTGTGTGTAATTGATTTGATGCTTTACAGGACTCTGTTTCGAATGCAAATCTATAATCTGTTTGGTCTCTTGTGGACAAGCAACTACGTGGTAGCACTGGGTCAGTGTACACTTGCGGGAGCGTTTGCATCATACTACTGGGCATTTGACAAATCAAAGGTGCGACTACATAGTAATGAACGTGTTGATTGAAAGTGCTAAGTTGTGTAACTGTTTTCATATAACAGGATATTCCTAGTTTTGCAGTCACAAGATCATTTTTCAGAGCATTCTTGTAAGGTTTCCATGTGGTATTAATTCTAGTAGGCAACTCCTTCGTAGTTCAGGACGGCATGTCAATTGATAGCAACTCTATTTCTAGTTGGATTTTACATAACTTCTTAGTATTGTTTATGTAAGATTGTGTGATTGAAATTCTGGTAAACAATTAGTTACAGTGAATGTCCATGAAAGAGTTCATATGGTTAATTAACAGCTCTGAGGTGGTTAAATGGTGAAAATGTGCTTGTTGAAATCATTAATCACAAATATGTTTGATTAAGTGCCTATGGGAACATGCGTCTCCCTAAGACAGACATACTACTGTCTATTTCCTAAGTGTGAAACTCCAAGTGAGTAATGAAGTAGACGTCACACCAGGTGTGCTCATTAAAGCACTAAGAGCTGGACCATGTTACACCAAATATCGCTCCAGTTGCTGATCCGTTGGTCTTACAAGATAATTGGATAATAACCATTGCTCCACCCCTTTGTCTTTGATATGAAAAAGTATTAGACTTCCGTTTTCTTTGTAGGAAGGGCTTAGATAATTCGATAAACAGAAATGCCAGACCTAGCAGTTTCTACCAAGTCCAAAAAACAGTGGCGATATTGGTGATTTTCAAAGTTCACACCTATGGGGGAACAGACAATAGTGTAACTTGAAAAGTCACAGTAGCGAATCCAGACTGGAAAACAGGTGATGCAAACTAAATGTTTGGGCGATATAGCAAGGTTTCACTAAACATTGCTTGATACCATAGTATACATTAATTTCTCAATACCAGATGAATTTATATCTACAACATAGTATTGTACCTCATAGTATATTATGTGTAGTCTCTCTTAGCCAGACCCTTTTCGCCTACATCCTTGCGAGAAGGATGTAGGCAGGAAGGGTCTGGCTACGCGAGACTATGTTATGTGTACTGACGAGAGACAGAAAACATTATCTTCAAGAAAGACATGCTGTGAAGTGTCTGCTAGCAAACGTATCCAAGATTGCATGTTAACTGTATAGTGCATGTAGTGCAAGTCCATTGAGTCTTCTTGGCCCATTGTAGTAGACTCTAGGTAAGTTTGAAGACGTTAAGAGTTTAGACCACTGACATTGCACTAACAGGAGCAGGTGTTTACAAACGGTTTAATTAATAGAGTAAGAGAGAATGTTAGGAAAACAACTTTTGTCACATTTTTTGATAGATTCAATTGGAATGATGGTTAAGCATTATTGTCCTTACCAGAACCTTCTATATGCTATTTACGGCTTTGTTCCTTACTCGCAACCTGAAAAAGATGGTGCCTAGCCACCCCAGGCACCACCACTGTCATGTGTAATATACTAAAAATTTTACATCAGGTTCAGTCTTAATTATTATTACTAGCCTTTAGAGGGTAGACTGATGCATGAATAGGTGCGTGGTTTGATCTGAGTGTTGCCAATATGCATCGTCAGTCTACAGTTAGTCTACAGAGTGCTGCATCGTTTGCCAGCCATGGTTTAGATGAACGTAATTATACACAAGCCTTTGCTTGAATGACGGCCTTTGGGCAGTTATTTGAGTATATTGCGGGTTAGATGTTTTTTAAAGAATAAGCACTTGGAGTTTTTCTCAGACAGTTGCAGTACTTAGACTCTTGAATGCTTCTGATCAAGAAGACTATTTTAAATGTGTTCACTGTTATTAGACCTTGTGAGCGATTTACCACTGATGTAGCTGGATAATTTTCAATGTTAAGAAATATTGAATGTTATAGTTACATATCAGTTTGTTATTAGTGTTTTACGTAGAAATTATTGTATGTATATATGTTTTTATTGTGTAAACGTCAGTGACTTTAGTTGTTGAGCTGTTTTGCATTTGAAGCCGGAGTAGTAACTGTGTGTTATCTGTAGTTGGCACACGGGATCTTTGGCGTTTGGAGCTCTTATAATTGCCATTATCCAGTTTATTCGCATCATTCTTGCCTACACACAAAGAAAGCTGAAAGGTAAATGACCCTCGTACACTGTTTGATATTAATTAAGTGACTTAATTTAGCATGTAACTTGCAGGTTATGGAGATAACTCTGCTGCCCAATTTTTCTTGAAGTTTGCTAGTCACGTTGTATTGTGCATTCGAATTGTGTTTGAACGAAACGTTGTACAGATGTCTCGGTTGTTGTTTCTGGTGTTTGGAGAAGATTTTCAAGTACATCAACAAGAATGCGTACATACTGGTATGTTGACTGACAAACAATAGTGAGACTGACAGACAACAATAGTAGGAAACCGAGAGACTGGTTGAATGAAGTTGCCTTGAGAATTTCGTGCTCCACTTGAGACGGGTGGTTTAATTAATTATTATTGCATTTTGTTATGTAGGTTGCGATTTATGGGTATCATTTTTGCAAAGCCTGTTGTCGTGCTTTTAACCTTCTTTTCAGGAACATACTGAGGTGTGTGGGTGTATCAATGTGTTTGTGCGATGTGTGTGTGTGTGTGTTGTCATGTTATGATCATTTACTATCTAGGGTATTCGTTCTGAACAGCATAACCGCGTTTATCTTTTTCTTGAGTCGACTGCTGATTGTCGGTATTGTAGGTGGGTATGATACATTTCAGTGGATGTTGTGATGGTTGTGTAGCTACTTATGTTTGGTGGCAGGATTTCTGAGCTTCTTGGTCTTCGATTCTGTGAGGAAGTCGGAAGATCTCAACTACTATCTCATTCCTGTGATTCTTCTCTGTTTGTTTGCCTATTTCATATCTTGGGCATTCTTTAGTGTCTACGACATGGCTGTAGACACTCTGTTCTTATGCTTTCGTGAGTTAACCAAACGTGTCTTGTTTTGTCTAGTGTATTGTGTATTGTAGTGTGTGTATGCATACATGCAAGGTTAATGTTAATACCATTTTGCCTTTTCGGTATTTTAGTATTTGAAAATTTGTGTGACAAGTTGGCTCATTGAAGGGCATGCCTTTGGTGTAGTTGTGCAAGCTTGTTACCATGTCATGTCACGATGAGAAAGAAACTGGTTTCCATGTATTCTTGTAGCATTTAGACTTGAATTTTACCCACCTGGAATGGTCGTTGGATCAAAACAATTTTTAAATATTTGTGGTAGTTTGTTCCATGTTGTGTAAAGATGCTTTCGTCTCTCCTTCCAATTAGAGCTGTGATAGAACTCTGCAGATAGCACATCAGCGTAATTATAGAAGTGAGGTTATTTATTTATTTATTGTAACCCAATGTTTATGTTTACTGATGTCACATTGACACATTTCTAACGTGTTGTACTGCTCGACTGTTTGAAGATAACTATAACTATGTCTTGCTTTAGTGGAGGATTTAGAGAGAAACGATGGCTCCGCCGAAAAGCCATATTACATGTCAAAGGGCTTGAAGAAGGTCCTAAACAAGAAGAACAAGTCTCCGAAAGACAAAGGCAAATCCAAAGATGATATCGAGGAAGAAGACCTCTAACACTCAGATAAAATATGTTGACTCTATGTATAATTGCTGTGGACTTGGTAACTGCTAATCTTGAACGTTTTGCCCTTAAGCCACTGCATGCGTGTTTCAATGTATTTGTAAGGAGGAACAGCCACCACACTATGGTATGTGTATGTAGCAGTGCACACTGTGATCTGCCTGTTGGTTTTAGTCTGATGTTACTTCATATACAGTAATCTCACTATCTGGTTCGAATTTGAGTGGAATGAATCCGTCGCTACCTGCGGTCAGGACCACGTCCGGCATGCCCTCTACGACCATAGCGATCCGTTCCATGCAAAACGACGTTTGCAATGCACTCAATTTCAGTTGTTTTCCACACAGAAGAAACGCCGTGCGTCGGGTGCTTTCACGTCCTGCGGTGACATAAACTACAGGCATTTGTGCAACCGAAGGTAACACACTTGGGTCTCTCGTCTCACGGTTCCAAGCAGACTGATGTAACAAACGATGCTTGATCAGACGAATATCCTTAAGAACAGCAACTAATAGTTGCCTTTCTGACCAGCCATCGAAGTCACAAACGCCATCCAAAACATTCGGTTCATCCTCAATCTCTTGAATGGACGCACGAGTTGCAACTTCATTCTCATACAACAAATGACCATCTGGCATCTTTAAGTCAGTCAACTCACAATGCGACTCATCCTCAACACCAGCTGACTCTCTAGCTGCTACTGTAGCATCCTCCTTGTATTGGGATTCAACGTTTATCCGTCTAATAAACAACTCATACTCTGTCACGACGGACGTTGTCAGGAATGCACAATTTGGGTATTCTTTTAGTTTCCCGACTAACACGAGGGTACCGACCGTCGAATTCCAGCAGAGACCTTTCGGTCGATCTGTTAGTCCCATTTCTACTTTGCTGACCAATTCAAGTTGACAGCCAAGAGACGAGCGCCTCAAGACAAAAATGTAGAGTGTACGAAACGTAGTGCTGCCAACTACGAGACGCTCGGTCTGTTGATTAAAACAAATAAGATCTGGTGTCATAATCCCGGGCAAGTGGCTGCTACATAGAGATGTGGCACTACTGTGAGACAACCTTATGGCATACACAAGAGCAGCATTGTGCGAGGGCTGTCTCCTTCGGAAATGGAACAATGACGACTGTTCGCCTTGTAAACGAAGGCCACTAAGTTCAGTCCCACGTTGGGGTGTCTCATCGTCACGCTTTTCGAAACACGGTTCTTCAAACATGTTCTCGGCTTCGGCAGCATTCGACAAGTCCAGCTGTAGATCAGTAGCTACCATAATAAGGTCGGCAGAATGGGAGACTACTAGAGCCCGGATTTGACCTTTTAACGTCAAAACGTGACTGATCGCTTGGCTAGTTCCATCTGCTTCTTTAGTAAAGACTGGCAAATTGAGTTTATAAATAGAGCGTTTTGAGGTGACGATTATTCCACCATCTGGCATCCAGCATGTAACCCCTACTGCTAGGTCACGTGACTTCCACTGATAGACAGGAATGCAATTGATTGATGAAACTTCATAAAAATCCAAGCCGGCATTCGATTGGAATGATACGATGGGCTTTTTGTAGTGCCACAAGCATCTTGTGGCTCCAGTCTCGTTTCTCTCTTCCATAATTTTGTTGAATTTCTTGCAATCGTCTGTCAGACGCCACAATGCCACGTTTTTTTCGCTTAGAACGGCCATTAGATGGCCGCAGCTGCTCCAGGAGACGTCAATCACTCTGTTTAGCTCTCCACACGCTCTAGATTTCACGTCGAGTGTTCCCGGATGTTTCAAACAAACGTTCGACATCCAGAGAACGCGACCGTCGTACCACAGAACATTTCCAACAATAGACACAGCCTGTTCTAAGTAGTTTACTCCTGTCGTCTTCAGCGAACAAGCACCGAGAAGACATGCATCCATATTAACATCCGGGAACGTGAAATCACATCTGTGAAGGGTCAAGGGACATCACTTGTCAACCAACCATGTCAGGCTTGCGTGTATGTACACCACAATCAGTTACACGTTTGTGGATGTCGTAGATTGTGTCTCTGTGTTCAGTATGCTGTCAGTCGTCTTGGACAAAGGTCGTTTGCGGTGCTGCCATCTCTGATAGCAAGGCAGTTGTCAACCCTAGATGAAATCACGTTGTCCCACCAAACACAAACAGAGGAAAACAGAGGATTCTGTTTCGGTAAGACCGTATTTTCGATATAACTGTTCGCGTTGAGTACTAGGGTGCATTTCTTTTACCTAATCCAGCTGATCCAAACTAGATGGCTAGAGATGTGCGAGGGTGGGGAGTAGGCGTTTTCTGTAGTGCCCGTATTTATATATGCCGCCATTTTAGGGGGCAAGCTTCCGTCCTCGTCAGGTATCTCTCTCTTTGCGACGGCGGCTTGTACAACATTTCAAGACGTTCGACTGTGTGTTAGATAGTACGGCGGTAGTATACTAATTTTGCGAAAGATTTAAAGCAAATTTTATCAGTGAATTCGCGAGTTTGATGTGATTTCTTAGTCTGATGGTCAAGTGCAGTATGGCTAATTCTTAGAATAGAGGTTATGGAACAGAAGTCTAAAACCTCTCCGTCAATCGAAAAAGCGATATGAGGAGAAAGTTAATTGTAACTGTGGGCCTAAAAACAGGTAGAACGGAGGCTCAACTGTGGACGAAGGAGCCAGAAGTCATTCCCAACATGAAGTGGAGTGACATGATGTTGTATATGATTGTATGCTGTTAGGTGTACTAGACCTCTTGAGACGAACAAATCTCTCTCTACTGGAAGTGCTCGTAGCAACATAACCCATCCTTGCAGATGGTACCCAGTCAGGGTTAGTTGAGTCATACACAAAGAATGGCTTTCCTAGAATTGTTCAGAGTGGCATTGATTACTCTTTTATTATAGAACATACTAGAAATGACAGCTCTAACAGACAGAAAGTGCTCAGAGCAAACACGCGAATGCTGTGATGGCTTCCAGTCCTTTCTGTCTAGGCTGGAGATCCATGCTGCCCGTCATCTGTTGCTTAGATGACGCGTTTGAGGTCCGTGACTGGTTAGTATAGCCGGTATAGAATAAAAATGTATGTTGCTACCCTGACTTCTACGATTGTGGCAGCCGAAAACACAGCAACTATAAACCATGCTAATATGCTTGCCCGTAAGATGGTGACTTCCGAGATATCACATGATTGTGACCTCAAATGCACTATCATCCAGCTCATCCAGCCAATAAGTGGATTAGACGGATTAGCTAGTCCATCTAATCTGGATTAGGTAAAGAAATGCATTCCTAGTCTGGAGGTGAATGTGTGAGGAGCCAAAAACATTTAAGTAGTTGTATGGTATCTGTAGGTGCCTCGCATTCGTGAGTAACACGTTGGAATACCTATTTGTTGAAACCCTGTCATGGAAGTAAACATGCAAACTTCCTAGTAGTTTAGATTACGTATATAGGCCTGGTATAGGTAGTTGTCATTTTGCAATCGTGATCAAGACAATTGAAATGTACAGTCTAGGTATGCACTCAGTTTCGTTGTAACGACAGTGCTATGGTATTTACTGACATAGAAATTGATATCGGCAAACATTGACTATCAACAGTGTTAGATGCAGCACAGTGTAGTAAAGGATTGATCATACTGTAGTATGAGACGTGTGAATAGTTGACTGTGGGTGGCATTCAACTCTTGAAGGTGTTTCTTGGTTGTCACGTACACACAATCCCTAGCTACAATACAAAAGGATGGGGTGACAGAAGTTCATGAAGCGTTTTCGTCGCTGTTTGCTCACTTAAACGAATCGTTCATAGACTTATTTGTAGTCGGACACGGAAACGATTTTAAGGTAGGTCCTATCATGAAACGTGGTCATGGGGAGGAGAAATTTGAGATTTATGCACGTGCGCGAGCACACACACACACACACACACACACACACACACACACACACACACACACACATTACTGTCATTATTGTCTAACAACAATCTACTGAGAATCATGCATGCATCATACAACCGCAACTTGACTGACAATTGCTGCAACAAATTATTTAAAGACTGACTACAAGGAATAGTATTAACAGAAACAGTTTTAGATGCTATAGTCTTCAATGTATCCAAGCTGACATCCGACCATGACCCAAATGATTCAACTGCAAGTGGAAAGAAGAGAGCACCAGATGAAAACACTTGGGTGTCATACTTCATACACTTTGAAATTTCTCCTTCTAAAGCTGCAAAACCAGCGTTGCTTGCTGAATGCGACACAAATCTTTGCTGGAACGAATTACACACGGTTGCATCAAAATAAGCTGGGCGGCCAAACAAAATGTTTGGATGATAGACATTGCCAGGTCGACTATAGTTCTCTGAAGAAGATCTTTGTTCGCGTCGAGTTCCTTTATCATGTACTAGCGAAGCTTGAAAAATGACATCTCTTAATTAATGCATCATGATGTCTAGAACGTAAAGAAATCTTCCGGCAACCAAGAAGATGATCACCAAACTTATCCAATACTTGGCCACAGATGCAACGGACAGCATTTGGAGGTGAAAAAAATAATGGAAGACCGAACCAAAGGTGAACAGCAATCCTGAACTCATGACGGCTCATAGCAAGCCCAACATTGGGGTTGGGAATTGCTGTAAGCCATGCTCCGGCATGAGGCTCAGAAATAGTGTTCAACCTGGCTTTGTCTTTAATGGAACATGACTCCTTCAATAGATCAAAATCCCTTTTGTCCACTTGGCTCTGAAGAGAATGCGGAGAAGCAACATTTATGTCTGTCTATCTGAACATTTTCATAAGTAGTAAAGAACGTTTCTTTAGCCTGCGATTCACCATTCACTTTGAGAGATGAAATTTCGTCAATTGAGGAAACGCCTAGGAAACGACATACCAACTTTCGAGTGGAATTACAACTCCCAATAAAAGCCAAGCACGAGACTTTATTAGCTAATCGTAAACCAAGACGACCATATTTTATTGGCAAGGATGCTTGCTTCCAAGCAACATCTGACAAAGAAGAATGAGACAGGAGTTCAAAGATACAACAAAGGTGTTGATCAAAAGATGACAATTGACGAAGCGCTTTCTCTGGTGGCACAGTTCGAAGGAGATGATTAATTTTGGGAAGAGATAAGCAACTTTGAAGGAGTTGAAATCAATTTGAGGATCATCGATATCCATGAGATGGCTTTGTGCATTGATCACTTTTGAAATGCGTTTTTGGAAAGCTGATTCCAAAAATTCCTTGTTTCCATAAATGGGAGATCCCAGTAATTCTATTCCTTCTTCTTGTTCTGCCACACGTTGAACTTCAGGTAGAAACTCTGGAAGAGTTTGATCTCCAGTGGGGCAGAAACTTCACATTTTTTTAAGTTCAAGCAAAGACCATATTTTGAACCCTTGGATAGCAGAGAATGCAACAGAGAGACAACTGAACTTCTTTCACCATATATATATATATATATATATATATATATATATATATACATATATATACAGGGCATAATTTATCCGGTATTGCATTGCAGTTTGCGAATCAATTTTTGTATGTTGCCAAACAAAGTCAGCTACATGTTGCACAAATTGCAATGCAAATGCTATGCGGAATCAGAATGTGGCATCCAAGTACAGTAGGAGTATAACTAAAAACCTCATAATGGTGCACCCTTGCATAGCAAAGTGGTGAGAAGATACTATATATAATATACTATTATATCTTTATTCAATTATGAACCATCTGTACTTGAGTGGTTATGCTGTGCAATACATGAAACTAAAGCACATTAGCAGAACACCTGCTGAAACTATCTTCTCACTAGCAGAAGGATTGCAACAAAAACAGAAACTTGAAACAAGATAGCTATTAAGACTTTCATTGTAACCATATAGCAAGGTAAAAAAGGAACAAATGTAAGTAACGGTGTAGTCAATGTACTTGCACGTTTATATCGTAGCTAATGTAGAAGGTCACTACCAGCTAAAATAACAAACAATCATGCAATGTGTAGTTGCATGGGACCTTTCCAATGTAAAGGTCAACACAAACAGCACTGTTACAGAAACACGAGAAGTACAAACAGCACAGCTTTTCCAACCTAAAGGTCATCACAACAGAAGTACAAACAGCACAGCATTTGCGAACTTCCAATATAAAGGTCAAAACAAACAGAAGTACAAACAGCACAACTACTGTATAAAAACGTCAACGCCGACTAAATCTAAAGTTTAGTTTTGCACAGACATGGAAGTTAGTAGCAGCAGTATGTCTCAACAAGAACTTTTGGATTTCTTAATGTATCTTAATGTATGAAAGAGCCCAAAGCGCCTTCGAGAACTCAAAGCGATGGGAATGTTTTGGAAGAGTCTGTCAGAAAACCAGAGAAGGCTCACGGGACCAGATGGCTGCAGTATAAATCTAGAGCATTAAGCAGTCTAATCATGGCCTCTCCTGTGATTTGTGCCCACCTTGAGTCGATGGCTGTAGAATCTTCAGTAAAGCCGGCAGACAAAGCCCGATTCAGGAGTTACTTGAAAAAGTTGACAAGCTTTAAGTTTGTGTTGCATATGCTGTTTTTCAACGCTCTGCTGAACCCTCTAGCTACATTGTCATGTCATCTGCAAGGTCATTCCGCTGACTTGCCTTTCGTCATTGCTAACTTGCCTTTCGTCATTGCTAACTTAGACTCGGTTCATCTTGTCCTTGAAAATTTGAAGGCTGACAACCCTGAAGTGCCATTGGAGCTGTCTCAGTCTATTGCAGTCGCAGAGAAAGATGACCAGCTGCATTTTAAACATAAAGCTGTCAGGCGTACAGCCAAACGTGCTTAGTGCATTTATGATGTCGAGATCACTTTTCACCGAAGCTATTGGGAAATGCATTCACAATCGTTTTGATGATTTACAACAGGGATTTTTTAAAGCAGGTTGTCTCCTTGACACTAATCTGTGGCCGACTGACCGGGATGATCTTGCAGCCTTTGGTGTAGCTGATGTGTCTTGCTGTAGAGCACTTCCGTCGTCTTCTATTAAAGAACAACGTATTGCCGGATGGGGTAATGACAGACTGGACCTTCTTCAAGATGTACTGGATCGATAAATTGCGACACCATCAAAAAATACTGTATAGTCACTGCTTCTGTCCCAGCACAAAGAGAAATTTTCAAACTTTGTGCAATTGGTGTGCATATTGCTGGTGTTTCCAGACAGCAATGCCATAGTGGAGCGTGGTTTTAGTGCTATGAGGAGGATAAAAGTGACTGGCGGTCAAGTCTTAGTGAAGATACCTTAGATCACTTGATGAGGATTAGCGTTGATGGTCTGACATTGGCACAGTTTGACCCTACACTTGCAGTCCAACGGTTCTTCAGCACTCCAGGAGGCCACACATTCAGCCATATGATTTAAAAAACCAAAAGTTAATGAATATCATATTTTGCTTCTAAAATTTGCATGGGCAGGGTGCCACTTGCTACTATTCAAGTAACTTCATTTCCACTTAGCTAAAGGGAATTGTGTTACAATAACAAATTTAGTAGTATCATCACTATTCACAGTTTGGCACTGACTATGAACTTGCGCCTGTCGACTTAGAAAAGCATGAACTGTCTGGGTATTTAATTAATTAATTAATTGCTTTGTTTTGCAAAAATATGGTTGCTACGCAATTTTGCATTACTGCTATTTAATTTGCAATTTGTGTAGCAATACCGCTATGCAAAAAAAATAGTAAATTATGCTCTGATATATATATATATATATATATATATATATATATATATATATATATATATATATACCAAGAGCTTGATGGAGAGCCATATAGGACCACGCCCCTTTCTGTTGTGCGACCCTGATTAGAAGCCTTGCTATGCTTGGCAATTAAACCCATTTGCATTCACCCAGTATTTCTTTTTTTGTCATGTGCTCTAGAATACCCTGTTTACACTGGGAAGAGTTCCTTGGCTGGGAGCTGTTCTGGTGCCCGTATGCACTGCAGCCAGCTTTCCGTTCTAATGGCTAAATGTCCTGGAACTCTCAGACCTTTAGAGAGAAAGACGTAAGGCACACTTTGTTGTAGCTTTTATAAGATCAATAACATAATGCACGTTACTATGTCTCGAGTCACTGCTATTCTATTACTACTTGTTCACCTTCAAGGAACCGAAAAGAAGTGACAGAGAGTTTCAAAAAAATTGTTTCTTCTAATTTCTAGTGTGGCCAGCAGCCTTCATGTCTTTTGCAATTTAGATTCTTTGTGTCTATGACTAGACTCAGAGCCGTCGGATCGCATCTTGCCCCACACAATTTGATCAGTTTCAGCGTCTTGTGATCGCTCTATGCCGCCATAGTGATATCTGGGAGGCTACTCTAAGAAATGCGCTTGCGTTGGTACTGTTCTGGGGTGCAATTAGAGTTTACACTGCACCTGGAACTATTCTGGAATGGTTTTAGAACTTCTCTTCTTTGCACAGGGACACGGGAACATGGCATTTACACTGCTACTGGGAACTATTCTAGAACTATCTGAACTGTTCTCAACTGCCTGTGTAAACGGGTGTTATTTTCATCCTTTTCAAGTGTACTTGAGCAATTAAATTAATTAATAAGGTGTATCAGTACAGTGTATGAACGCACCTACAACGTGATGACAGAATGAGATGCAATGATGTTATGCATAAGAAAGATATTATGAGGTGCTATGATGGATGTCATGTGATTCACTTTACCTGACTTCATAAACATGTAAGAAATTTTGTTAATGAGGCGTAGGTAAGTTTATCAGTACATGCACAGTACCTAATTTTAATAAAATCGGGTGTCCTACTTTGCAAATTGCAATTGAAATGTTTTGAACAATTGAATCTTTTACTTAATACGGGATTTTTTAGATGCTACAGTGTACAGGATATTGTGGTCTAGCTTTTGAGGGAAGTGAACACAGCTTGTCTGCAACTTCATGCAGCTTGTTCACTAGTTTCCAGATGTTTAGTTGCTATTACAGTGGCACAAGTGATTTTTTGTGGTTGTACAGTATTCTTGTCTACTTTCCAAAAGCATACAAGAATTGTACACAATATCTTTTGCATATGCTGGTAGACACTGTTAGGTGGTCGCATACCAAACTTATAAATTCTGGGGATCATTATAATGCATTATGTAATTCCATGTACAATTCCAGTATGCCTTTTACAAGTAAACTCAATTTAGTTATGTTCTATATGCAGCAATGACTGAAGAGCAAGTCCAATATAAAGAAATGGCAAGGAAATTTGCAAGGGAAGTGATTGCACCCCAAGCGGCCCACTTTGACAGGACAGGAGAGGTGATCAGCAACTGCTCTAGACAGACAGCTATGGTTTGTGTTGCATCAGACGGGTATGTTGTAGTTTCCATGGGACATCCTCAAACAAGCATTTGACTTAGGCCTAACAAATAGTGCAATTCCTGCAAGCATAGGTGAGATATCGTAACTGTTTGTTTTGCATGATTTTGTTACACTGTGGACATACCTTATCTATATTGATAATGCATTTTATCTGGTTGTGGTCGATAATGTAAGGCACGGTCATGCATGTTGTTAAATACTATAAACAGTTTTTAATCCGAGGCATGTATGTGCTAAGGTTACAGTAATGTGGCAGTAGACAGACGGACAGATGGACGGACGGACGGATGGACGGTCAATAGGAATACAGCACATGTGCTCATTGTTTCCAGTTTGCTTTTTCTGTGTTCTCACTTGTCCTTTGCAGTGTGTAACAACTTAAAACGCTAATTGTCAATATGCAATGGACTTGTAGTTATATGAGAAGAATTTTCCATTGTCTACAACACAATGATTGGAGATCACATTGAGTCTATAATTTTTAAAATTATTTGTTACAGTAGCTATTGATAATTAAAAAACAGAAGAGCTTAATGAAGTGTCACAAATTAGACAGGCAGTAATGCAGACACAAATGACATTGTTTTGCCTGACTGCACGGGCATTGCTCTATAAAGGTGGTCCGGGTCTGGGGATACTGGATGCCTGCATTGTTGCGGAAGAACTATCTTGGGGATGCACTGGAATATCAACAGCTTCGACGGCATCTGGATTGGCTGTATGTTGCACACATCAACTGCAGAACTCGCTGTGTGAGTAAATTGTTACTTTTCTTTCAGCAAATGCCTGTTGTGGTGGCAGGGAATGATCAACAGCAGCGGAAGTACCTGGGACGAATGCTGGAAGAACCTATGACTGCTGTATGAATAGTATCGACATGTAAACGTCTGTGAGAGTCAGTTTGTTTTTTTCTTGCAGGCTTACGGTGTCACCGAACCAGGCGCTGGGTCTGATGTGGCTGGCATTAAAACTAAAGCCGAAAAGAAGGGAAACGAGGTTGGCATATGTTTACAGTAATGGCACACGCAATGATAAGAACGCGTAGATCATGCTGCTTTGATATTTTACGAAAGGCCTGTGTATAGCTTAAGGGATTTCTGAATCAATTGATAAGCAGAGGTGCCCAAGTTTGAGATAATTGGCACTGTGCATACTTTGCCTCATGGGACACTCTCGCACATACTATAAACTGTACAGTAGTAAAGTATGTATGTATGCATGTATGACTGGTAAAGTATGTAAAGTGTATATATGACAGCGATAGTCTGCATCTCAGGACCAGAGTTACCTGACCTACTTTTGCTTGCATGACCAGTAGGGGGGATTCAATCGTTTTCATTTGGATGTATTGACATACCTATACTGCGCATGATAATCGGTAGTGGGCGTGCCAAAGCTTTACTAAAATCTTGGCACTGCTCTGGCACTGCAAAAATTGGCTTGGCACTACATGCAGCGTCAGAGCACCAGATGGGCACCATTGATTAAGGATTTAGTGTGATCTATGTTGTCCATTCATTGGCATGCGATTTACCTGTATAAATGCAGTGTTTTAACACTCAGTTTTTGTTAGCATGACAACAACTCTGTAGTTTGCTAGTGATGTTGCAAGTTGGTTTTATTACAACTGTATTTTTGATTGTTGTAATGATGTATACCAGTGCATTTGCCCATTGAAGAAGTACTCATTTCTATTTGTGTTCCAAACAGACAATCCGGCGACAAATTCGTATTTCATAAATTATTTGCCAAAAGCACACGTCATTTCCTTGAACAGTTGTTGTGTCTTGACACTTTGCCAACACTATTCTTGAGTAAAACTTTACTGTCTACATGTATTAAGAATGTTTGTATGCTACTAAATTATACAGTGTATTAATATTTTAGTTAAGTGAGACTGCTAGTACTGTGTATTATGTTTCTAGTGGGTACTTAATGGCGAAAAGATGTGGATCACGAATGGTGGTGTCGCTAACTGGTATATTTAGTTTTAACTACTACAGACAGAATGTGTGACTGAGAGGCATTTTGGTTTCAACTATACAAAGGTTCTTTGTGTTGGCTAAAACTGATCCAGACAAGAGAGCAGGCGAAGCTTTCACTGGGTTTATTGTGGACGCTGATGCTCCAGGTGTTACTCCCGGCAAGAAAGTTAGTTTTATGAGGACACCTCATCCATGATCTGGTTGACGTGGGTCACATGTTTAGGAATGGAATATGGGACAAGTAGCATCTGATACCCGTGGTGTCAAGTTTGAAGATGTTATTGTCCCTGACGAAGTTTGATCACTTTGATGTTACATAATAATTTTTGGAGTGTTTATACGTTCTTTGTATGTATTGACAGAATGTTCTCGCTAAGCAGGGTCTTGGTTTCAAGGTTGCCATGACAGCATTTGACAAGACTCGACCGTTGGTATGGTTATCGTACATGTTTTTGAAGGCTGTGAGCATGAAGGTGCATACGTATTGAAACAGATTATTTACCAATGGTAATAAATTCACTCTAGCGAAGGATGTTTAAGCAACCTCATATAGTACTAAAAGCTAGTTTCCACTCCTATCAACAATAGATTGCTTGTTGTTGTCATACAAGGGATCTGAAGATCAAGTGCATTTAGGGAAACCAAGTTGCATCCATATGCAATAGGTTTTAGACCATACAGAGCAGATTTGAGCAAACCTGTCAATTACGGATGGTGAATGTTTGTTAACAGTTTTGAATGTCTATAAAAGTTATGCACTCTTGAACCGGATGCTTTATAGTGGGAGGTTTGAAATTCGTTCTTTCGTTCTCATGAGCTGAAATGCATTTGACCAAACATGCAGGCATATCAATTAGTGCCTTGATCAGTCTGTTGTGGTTTAGGTAGCTGCGTCGGCTATTGGCCTTGCTCAGAGGGCACTAGATGAGGCAACACAATATTCTCTGCAGAGGAAAACGTTTGGAAAACGAATTGCTGAAGTATTTTGAATAAGTTGCTATTGATGTTATCAACTACTCATGGGTTTATAACTGTCTTTAGCATCAGGCTGTTGCCTTCATGTTGGCAGATATGGCTATTGGAATTGAAGCTTCAAGGAGTATAACATATCGGTCAGCGTGGGAAGTGGACCAGGTCAGTATGCGATCGCTGTAGTCGTTGATCGATGTCTAGAAATATATAATATACTGAATAGGGTCGCTCGAATACATACTATGCCTCTATTGCCAAAGCCCTTGCGTCTGATGTGGCAAACAAGGCAGCAGCAGACGCTGTACAGGTGTGCAATTTATGTCTCATACTTTTCGTATAATACCAAGTGGTTATTGTTTTAAATATAATGGGTAGATATTTGGTGGGAATGGGTACAACAAGGACTATCCTGTTGAGAAACTGATACGTGATGCTAAGATCTTCCAGGTTTTCACACACATAGCCTCTACAGTAGTGTAGTGCTCATCAATTGACCTGTTGTGCTGTAGATCTATGAAGGTACATCACAGATCCAGCGTGGTATCATAGCAAAGGATGTCATAAAGCAGGCAATGCAAACCATGTGATTATTTTTTGAGAGTACTGTACTGTCATGAATCACATGTAACCACTTACTATGATGAGATAGTGTTGACTGATTCATTCATTGTACTGTACACAGCTAGTTTATTGATGTAGTTGACACCTTTTGTCTGGAATTAATTTCAAGAATGCTGATATAAATGTTCAAACTCTCATGCACATACATACCAGATTATGTTGCCACGTGATGTCTGCTTATTTAATTACAATTATATACTGAATATTATTGTAAATTTATAATTTCTAACCAGTGTGCAGCAGTCAAAGTTAATAAAATAAATGCGTAGGAAACTTTGTGGCTACAAAGGGATCATGACACTCGTATGTGTTGAGCATATACAGTAGATGTTAGTACTACAGTTGACTTCTCGACGGCTGACAAAGAAAGTTCATTTTTAACAATTCCCTTGTGTATCTCTTGGTGCATTTCTAGATGTTGATTTCACAGACAGGCATTGGTTAAGCCAGAGTGGCTGTAGAAAGTTTAGTGCAGTTTGTTTTATAGACGTACAAGTAGGTACAGTACCAAGGTGTTGTACTGCATGCATGCACTAATTATAAGGGAGTTCTGGAATTGTTTGGTCTTATACTATATGCTACATCTAAAGACACCACATCACTACGGCTAGGGGCTGTTCATTGAATGAGGTCACACAGCATTCACTAACTTACTGTACTCTAGTCTAACTTGGTGGTGTACTTACATTTATGTATCTATTAATTTTACATAAACTTAATTAAGTTAATAGGACGAAACACGTGTTAATTATTAAGTTAAACACCAAGCAATGAATAATCACAAACTTGATAGGAAAGGGAGTAAAATGAAACATCTATATATGTTGCAATACGATATTGCGATATGATAAGCATGTAGTTTCTGGGTTAGGGCCAATTTGAAACATGATTGTGACCCTCACACATTCAAACACACACTTTACTCTAACAAAAGACGTCCAAGTATAGAATAATGTGTATACTAAAAAGCTCAGCTTACATACCCTGCTCTTCGTATGTAAAATCAAATCCCTACCTAGTCTATATATGCAGATAATAATTGTTGCATGTAGATGACTGTTTACTCGTAAAAGAAACAGTTGAAGCGTTTAGTTCGTAGTAGTTCTGGAACGCTCTTGTGTCCGTACGGGCACTATAGTTAGACAACCAAAACTTAAATTTAGTACTGCGCGTGCGCAATTAATTATTCTATTAGATTTGCAATCAGCTTTACGTGTCTACAACATGATCCGCAACACTTCATCCGCTGAAGGTGTGCCCATAAAGATAGTACCGTATATGACGTGTAGGGATCCTTGTATGTTTCCTCTCTTCTCTATACAAAAACAGATTTTCTGCAAAGTAGATCCAAAGTCCCAAATTGCCTGCTGATTACTTTGCAAGCTTGTATATGCGCTCTATGTATAAGCATTATTTCGTCCGCCACATTGTCGCCAGAACACCGTCTCCAATTGATTCTAGCTCCTGCACTGAGCCTCAACATTTTTATGAGCATGCGCGAAGACTGAGTAACTATCAAATGATGGGATCGTGTGTAGGATGAGTAGAGCAGTTCTACAGGTATGTAAATTTTTTTGGTCATTTGCAATCGGCAGAGCCAACGAGAGGGTAAGTTTTTATGCAGCAGCATGGCTCTGTAAAGGTTTCTTGCTAGCTCCTAGCTAGAGCTAAATGTACAATAACTGAGCTGTCTAGAGAAATCGTTCTGACATAATTCGAATGTGATTTTTGAGTGTCAGGACAAGGAAATATATTAGTGATGTAGATTTTAGTTATGGTAGATTAATCAGGGCGTCTGTATACGTAGTGTATTGCTAGTGGAAATTTGGACATATGTAGAGTTGATTGACTAAATTAGTAAGTGGAACAATCTTAATTAATTAAGTTAAAGCTGTTCTCGTTTTTGAGTAGTTATGAAGTTTGTTTGTCTCACTTGTCACACAGCTTTACCTTTACTATGTCATCTGTCCGTCTACCTATCTGTCCTTCTGTATGTTTGCTGTTGTGTCCTGACAAGCTGTCTGTCTGTCTGTCTGTCTGTCCGTCTGTCTGTCTGGGTAAAGGAAAACTCTCTCTCCCCTTGCAATAATCGGCCAGTTTTCAGTGGCATCTACGACATCATATTAAAACCAGTTGTTTCATAAGAAGGTCTGATGCATCTTTTGAAACATTCTGGAAGTCTTTTGTTAGAATTATAGACCGGAGGTTACAATTACATGACTGTTTGTAGCGTTCTTTAGCTGGTCGTTTTAGTGTAAAAGGATTTAGATTGTTATTGTTTTTAGAAGTCGTAACGGCTCTCAATAATAATAATAATAATGACTGTCTGTCTGTCTGTTGATTTAGAAATTCTAAAACTGTTACCATCTTGCGACTAGATCATGTAATAATGCTTATCAAAGAATAAAATAATCTGTTTGTCTATCTGTCTGTCAGTCTGTCTATCAATCACATATATTTGAACTTTTATCAATGATACATTTTGCAATGCAGGGTACTATGTTTTGTCCAACTACTAGTAGTGTTCATCAACTAAACTAAGCTAAAATTGAAACTTGTGTAAAACAAAATGAGGACTACACTTAAAAGCTACTGTCTGTCTGTTTGTCTGTCTCTGTCTGTCCGTCTCTGTCTGTCTGTCTGTCTGTCTGTCTGTCTGTCTGTCTGTCTCATTACATATATTTTCAAACATTGAACTATTATGCACCATCTAAGCACTAAATACTACCCAAGTCATTAGGACTTGGTTCTACCTACGATTATGTATGTTTACGTGGCTGTCTCTTGAAACAATCTTCTTTATTTTTCTGTCAATCACTCTAGCATTTGATCGTTGTAGACACACAGAAAACACGGATCTCCAGTATGACTTGAAGGTTGATGCATTTGACTTTCCGTCTTCGTCTCTTGATAGCTGTGACAGTTTCCTTAAATAGTTTTCTTCAGCTTTCTCTCCCCAACAGCCAAAATGTTCGAAGACTATAGGCACAAATGTTGGTTGAAAACTTCTAGGCAAGAGCTCCTGGTCGTACTTTTTGATCTTCAGATTCTCTTCTGGTTGCCGCTGCTCTCTGAGTTGTAGCTGATAAACCTTCTATTTCATTACTCCAGGGATGCGCTAGACCAATATCCAATTGAAGATCCCCCTCCCCCCTCCGATGCCAAATCAAATATGACTATGTCTGATCTGTCTTCAGAATTGACAGATCTTCCTCTAGGTTCTTTTACGTAATGCAATTGCTGTTGACTCAAACAGTCTGACCATGCTGAAATCATGTTGTTATGGCTGATTACCGGGCCGCCCCCAGTCTTACATGTTATTAGGTGGTATCCATCTGAGTCTAAGTCTTTCCCACAGTCACACTGACCAGAAGCCAAAGGCATTTGGCAGCCCAGTCTTATCAAGGATGCCAAGCGGAAATTGCACGGAGATAATGCATGCCATGATGATGATGGTATTGTCAAGAGCCACACTCCTGCACCTTTGCCTTGCAAGGACTTCATTCGAGATTGGTCTCTAGTCGAAGATGAATTATGAATAAAACCATTTGACAGAGATTTCATGTACTCCTCAGTCAGCCTGTGTTGTAGTTGCTTCCTGTCGTTGATAACTTGTACGAGAGTTTTGTTTTGAGGCAAAACATTGCACAAATCTCTGCTGATGGAACTATTTGAATGATGTGAATTCTGAACTTCATCAAGCAATCTCTCAGCATCAGGAATTTGTTTTGCTATTGTATTCAGGGTTGAAGCCCAACTAGACAGAAATGCAAATGGTGCTGTAGATGTTAATAAAGCTGTGAGACCAAATCCTCCATGTCTTATTGGTAAAACTGCTTGAAGCCACTGCCTGTCTGTTAGATTACCTCTACCCAAAAGATTGGTGAACGTTGATCTTGTCAGTGTGTCATGGATGGCTGCAGTGGACTCCAAAAGTCTAGGTGGAAACAGTTCGTGATAGGAAGTTCATCCGAGTAACATGACAATATCTCAGCAAGAGCATGCCACACTGGGGATCTTGCAACTGCAACAGCTTACCACACAAATTATATCCCGATTGTGCAACAGCAGAGCAAGATTTGATGATGTATGATGAGCTTCCTATAGGTGTGCCCAGAATTCTACATCCTTGACCTGTGGCTGGTATGGAAGTTGACTCAGAGATGGTGTTAAGCAACGGTAATGAGGAACAATATATCTCACACTTCTTCTCCTCAATCATGAGATTAATGTTGCTGAAAGCAGATCTCAGCCTTTCAAAGACATGAAACACTTGATCAGGACTGCCAATGAGATAAACGTCATTCAGGTAAGCCAGAATTGTTACTTCTTTGTTGTGAGACTGTAGATCTTCCGAAATGGGTTGTCTGTCTGTCTGTCTGTCTGTCTGTCTGTTTGTCTGTCTGTTTGTCTGTCTGTCTGTTTGTCTGTCTGTCTGTCTGTCTGTCCGTCTGTCTGTCTGTCTGTTTGTCTGTCTGTTTTATATGTTTATCTTTGATTGCCTCTACATTCTCTTGTCAACCTGCCAACTTGCTCAATTTTGTTCTATGCTGTCGGTTCTTGCACCTACCCAACTACACTAATGTTTATCACAGTATGTCTACTGTCCCATATATGTTCACAATTGGATACAACATTGGGGGTCACAATATCAATAGAACTTCTCAACCAATCATTAGATACAAATGATAATTTAATAATTTAATATTATTTAAATAATTTTTATTAATTGAATTTTGAGGGTGTCTTGTTTGCTTACTGTCATTATGATTTGATCTGGTACTGTGACTTGCTTCTAATAAGAAGTCACAATATATAGGAACGTATTTTCTAGAGGAAGAAAATGCTGTACGGACTAATTGATCAAACTGACACTTATTTCAAACACCTTTGAAATTATCACACAATCTCTAAAGTATGCGAAGTTTTCTCTTGCTGCCCGAACGTCAAACTTGTCCAGGACACGTCGTTGATACGTAATTCCACTGCAAAAGTCAAACTGGAGATGTACGGATGCGTGCAGGGTGGTTTTCCAGCTAGACGATGCTTACACTCGGAGACGCGCGAAACACGACGTTACGGTGTCAAATACCCTAACAAGTGTTCACCGCTTGCAGTACGACAGCGAATCGTTTGGCGTTGAGTTTGTCTGTCGCAGCAAAAGGCAGTCAAGTTAGTTGGCATCTAAACTGGTGCGTCACCTGTCTCTAGTCATTATCCCAAACTTTTTCTCTCTCGAAATGGATACGGCAGAGAAATCTGACGTAGACGTCGGAGGTTTAGAATCGGTTAGTGGTACTGTACATTCATTCGAGTGGAAATGTTGTAGTTAATACTCAACGGTTCTGTATCAGAGCCAGGTATGCGCAAGCTGCGGGGAGTTTATTCCCGACCGGTACTTGCTGAAAATGGACGAGCGCTTTTGGCACGAGAAGTGTCTCCGTTGTTCTGCGTGCCATGTCAATCTGAGCGACGAAACGAGCTGTTTCGTCAAGCAAGACCGCATTTACTGCCGACTCGACTACTTCAAGTGAGTCGCTTTTGTCGACGTCGTTAGACGTCGTCGAGTATTGAATGCAATCGATTAGTTAGCAGAGAGAGAAAACACCCTTCAGGCGTTCTGCTACGCGCTGTAACAGTATTAGTTGTTTGTGAACTCTGTGTAGGCTTTACGGTATCAAGTGTGCGGCCTGTTTGCACGTTATCCTTTCAAGTGACTGGATTCGTCAGGCGCACAAAAAGTTCTATCATTTAGCGTGCTTTTCCTGTCATCTCTGTCAGCGGCAGTTGTCGACCGGAGAAGAGTTTGTGCTGCAGAATGAGAATGTTATCTGCAAGCACCACTTCGTCGATGTGGACACAGACGAGGACGGTCACAACAAGCAGCAAATTGAGGAAGGTATTTAATTAACACTGCAATTGAGCGCTACAAACACACATAGGTTTTTTTGTTGGTTTCCGACTTTGAATGTTATCATTTCTGGTATTTTTCAATTCTTTGGTTTTACTGTGGGGATTGTGTTCTTTGTGTGCGTTCATGTACCCACTATTAGTATACGTGTAGGGTTGGCTTGACATTGCCCGACCTTAAGCGTAAAAGGATGTAGTGGGTATATGTTAGCACTACAACAATAAACTGAAAGCGAAATGATTATATTGGCAACCAAACTGTCTATTATTCATAGCTTAGCAGTCAGTTGGTGAAGGTCCAGGTTTGGTGGTAATTTATACTTTATAGCTAAGCTCTAGCTCTAAGGGTTCACTGAGTTCGGAGGTTACTGCTAACAGTTGTGCAAATGCTTACAATTTTGGGGTCAATTGGTTGGCTGTAACATTTGTTGCCATTACCTGTGATGTCTCAAACTGTGTTCCACAGTACATCACTCGTTTGAGGAGATGCTGAAGTTGCTGCTGCTGCTCTAAGTAGTTTAACTACACTATCTACCTCTCTTTGGTTGTAGCTTTGTTGGCTGTAAATTTACAACTAATATTCTCTCGTCTGTAGGGATAGTCAGCGGCAGTAAAAGGAGGGCGAGACGGCATCAGCATCACTCGAAGCGACCGCGTACCATCTTCAGCGAACAACAGCTGCAAGTGTTGCAAAGACACTATAACCTTGAACCCAACCCGGACGCTCAAGAACTCGACCGTATCGCTCACTCGACAGGACTGAGCAAGCGAGTGACGCAAGTATGGTTTCAGAACAATCGAGCACGTCACAGAAGACATACGGCAGAGCTACATAGTCAACTCCCAAAAATGGGTTACGGCAGTAATTCTGTTTCCACGCTGAGAATGCGTCCGTTCCTACTAGACGCTGCTCTGCTAATTAATAGGCGGACTGCGGCAACAGAGCAGCCACCAAACAGTAAGATGTCATCATTGTAGTCTAGACAATGGAGGTGAACGATTCTGTTCTAGGAATTATTGGATGTTGTTCTCAATGTGGTCTCACCTACTGTCACTGTTGTCGACAAGAGTCTGATTTTTGACAATTTTCTACGCTTGGTCTAGCTGTGCAGACGACGATTTGTGATTTTTCGATCTGGTGATGAAGACGTACGTACAACAATGCCAGCTTTGTTTCCGTGCTGTAAGCATCCGTAGCTCCACCTGATAATAATCGTATTGTATATCTCACTTGATAAGATCGGATACAATTGCACTTATTACGCAATAGTGTAGTCATGGGTGTGTACTTCCGGTGGTACAAAAGCGATCTTCGCGATGCGATTGGTCAATGAAATGGTTGGCACCTCGTATCTTCCACCGGCTTCGCGTTGGTGTCAATTGAGGGGGCAGCGTCTAGAACCCTTCAGTTGACGCACTTGCGGCCGTGGCGTCCACATGGCCGGCTGCATCGGTCGGAAGAAGTAATTCACAGCAAACAGACGTTGTGAACATGGATGAAACCGAAGGTACACGACTTGACGCCGTTTGTCTAACCAGATTTGATTGCGGCTTGCAGCAAGATTACTTGGATTTCCGATATCGTGTGACTAATATTCAAATCGACTCTGTGCTTGACTTAGGAGAGGAGACCGGACTGGAAGGCGAAGACACCACAAAACCACAGTCGTGTGCCGGCTGCTCGCGTCCAATACGCGGCCGATACGTCTACAAAGTCCTGGAGAAAACCTGGCATGCCGGTTGCGTCTGCTGCCATGACTGTCGACTCCCACTCAGTGAGAAATGCTATTGTCGTGACGAGCTGCTGTTTTGTAAAGACCACTTCTACAGGTCAGACACTCGCTGTAGGTCTTGTATGGCACTTGCGACTGCGAATCTCTATGAAAGGGATAATTCACATTCCGATTGTGCGTACGTGACTTGTGAACCCAATCGCGACGCCCACCCATTTTAGTCTAACGGGTGGCGAGCGGAGGTGCGTTTCACTAGTTTTGAAGAGGAGCGAATGCTATTACGGCTATTAGCATACAAGGGCGCCATTTATGCGTGGGATACGTCTTTGTTGTTGACATCAAGTTCGAGACGAGTCGAACCGTTTCTAGGCCAGAGCATCTCTAGTAGTTGCGACTGTCTCTCTCCAGGTCGTCTGCTGGACCACACGCTTACTTGCTAGTCGACTCACGTGATCTTCATGACCGACGCCTTCGACATGTTCTGAAGTGACGAAATCGACTCGTTTGGAATCTAGAACAACTAGTATTTGAATTGTGTGTTGCTTTTGGTCCGTGTGTGTGTGTGTGTGTGTGTGTGTGTGTGTGTGTGTGTGTGTGTGTGTGTGTGTGTGTGTGTATGTGTGTGTGTGTGTGCGTGCGTGTGCGTGTTGGGTTTTGTGCTATGTGCACCACAGCACGGATAAAGTTTTCTAGACGGGCATGTTTGTGTGTCTATAGCTTTACTTCATACTACCGTAGCTAGACATTAGTTATCAGTTGTGACAATGTCTCTACGTGACTTGTTGTTTGCCTGTCTGTTGTGTAGGAGATATGGAATAAAGTGTACCGCGTGTGGAGAAGGAATACCGCCTACTACACTAGTCAGGAGAGCCATCGATAATGTCTATCATATGCACTGTTTCAAGTGTAATACATGTGAAAGACAACTTGAGACTGGAGACGAATTCTTCTTGATGGAGGATGGTAAAGTTGTCTGCAAGGAAGACCAAGAAAAGGCTAAAGGTTGTCATTTGTACACAACCATGCAGATTAAGTGTCTATGACCAATATGTCTGATAGTACAGATCCTGATGATGCCGAATTTACTGTAAAACGTCCTAGAACAAGCATATCTACCGAACAAAAAGATGCGTTGAAAGTCGTCTATGCTAAGAATACTAGACCAACTCGAACAGTCAGAGAAGACCTTGCTAGAGCAACAGGACTCCCTGCAAGAGTTGTACAAGTCTGGTTTCAAAATAAGAGAGCAAAGGAAAGACGATGTCAGAAAGAAACATTTGAATTGACTAAGGCTAGACAAGGAAGCTCAAAGTTAAAGAGAGAAGGGAAAAGCAAGACAAAATCGCGAACAGTATCCAAACGACCAAGGTCAGTGTAGTTAGTGACAGTAGAATTTTAGTATAGAGTAGCAACGGTGAGGTTTAGAAGCTGCGGATTGACCAAAGATGATTACTTTTATAGAACCACTGAGACACAATCTTCAGTATCAGAGACAGAACAACACCAAGGCTCGTAGGACACATTTGAAGCAGTACTGTAGCATGTTTTACAGTTGCTGATTCTCCTTGTATAGGCGGCAGTCTAATAGACTCTGAAGACGTTGAAGTCTCTACAAAACAATGTCAAGAACTTTTATCAACATTGCCAGAGCTGGTCGAACAGGTTTTACCTGAAATAGCTCTTGACATTCAACCTGAGTACAGTGTGTACTCCCAAGAAGTAGCTGTTTCTCCTCGGCTCAATTGGTACACAGAGTCTTCCACCAAATCACACGGTGAGGAAGGAAAGCAAGGAAACATGTCCGAGACTACTAGCCTGACGTCCGTGGGAGGTGTCACCGATTCCAGATTGTGCTCAAGACTTTCTCAACCAGTTGGCTCTGACACTTCTGTGACTAGATCGGATTGTCTAGTCGGGCAAGCTACGTCGCAAGCAGCACCCTTGCTCTCTTTTCGGACGTTAGAACGACGTCCGGCTCATACTTCTCTGCCGGCTACTTGTGCTGTGTCGAGTTCAACCGCAGCAGGTGTGTATTTCATAGCAGCAGCGCCCATTTCTACTACCTCCAGTCAGTATCATTGAAGACCAGACCGTCTAGAAGACCGTACGGACAACTAATCTATTAACTCGTACATGGACACTGAGCCGTATACTCATCTCTCATTCTTGAACGACGTATTGCAGTTGCGGTGCTCGTTTGATAGCAGAAATGGTTTCGGTTGTGCACAAAACGCTAGTCTGAGACCGTTCTCTGTCGTACAATTTGATAGAAATTTTCTAGAGACGTTGTTTTCTACTTCGATATTTCGATTCGACTGTGACTGAATCCGTGTGGACGGTTAGTGACGTACTAACACGCATTCTTTGAAGTTCCGGGAGATTGCGCGGCGACGTCGGTGTTTCACTTCAAGTACACGTACGAAGGCTAAGAATGCACGGTTGGTGGCTTTTCAAGCAGTTCCTTGGAATGGTGTCGAGCGTTTCTGATCTAGAAGCTTCAGTGACTATCAAATACACTGGCTAGAACGACGAACTAGAAAAGCGGTCGAGAGATTTCAATGTGTTGCATGGAGGGAAAACGTTCTCTAGACAACGTGGGGATGGAGTGAAAGTTAGCCGAGACTTTTCGTTTTGTGTGTTCTGAGTAGGAACCGTGTAATGCACCTGCTCGCGCGTCTAGATACGTGTAGGTGGATTCATGGTACAGGTGCGTGTGTGTGATAGGCACGTTTTGATAGCTTGTGCAGCATGTGTACCTCTGTAATCGACCGAAGACTATAGGCACGCGCGGTCGCTGCGTGTAGGACCTCCGTGTCGAGCATATTCGGCGTCACGTAGCTGTAGACGTGTGACGCAAACGACTCGTAGTTCAAGATCTAGTTCGTTGCCAAGAATTTGATTGACGAACTGAGTTACCTAGCGTCGACGGTCGCATTCACATGGTATTGACTACTTACCTTGACCCCGAGTTCTGCTTCCCGTTCCTCTCAAGCACTTTCACTGCTGTACCTGTCGACCTGCCTGAGAGGAAGATCGGCGCTCACGAGGGGGCGGAGCCCGGTCATGGTACCTCACGCGCGCTAAAGGCTGGTCTTGGCGAGGGCTATCCATACCAGACTCTGTCCCCACCCCAATATTTTACGTAGAACGGCATTGCCGTCTACGGAGAGTCTAGGAAAAAGGGAGTGGGAGGGATGGGAAGAACGTCCACGCGCGCGAACTGCAAAACGTGCTATGCTACTGCGCATGACTCGCGGGGAGAAACCTCGCGCCTCTACCATCTGCGCATGACACGCGGGAACACAACAAGACTCGCCCACCGTGCACTCCTGCGGCCGTTGACTCATCGCGCGCGCTGTCAAGGCAGAGACAATTATGTGTAACTTCGTTAGACATCGTTCGAGGGACAATTGCATTTATTATTTAGGTCCCGTATACTCATGTGTTTGTCAGTTAGGTCCCGTATACTCATGTCACGAGTTACTAATTATATTACCGCACAGTCCCCGTATACTTTTGAGTTACATACAGAGCTAAAAGTACTGTGTTATCATTTCTTTCATTTGTTTGCGCATGAGTATACGTTAGGCGAGTAGATAGACAACGTTATGTCGTTGCTTATTCTTCACGCAGACAACTAGATGTGGTAGGTTAGTAGCAATACCTGCACCTTTATTTCTCCCCATCTATTCTGGCATTGCTAAGTACGTACTCCTCTAGGCTAGTAAAGAGCACCCACAGTGTAGGAGTCAGTAAACGTACAGGCAGCCTTCTAGCTGTGCTTGATACACGTCACATGACGAGCGGCCTGTCGTACATTTCAATCACCACGTGATTAACTCAATTAATCAAAACTCGTAACCTAATTCATCTAACGCGACAATTTACAACAGCTGTTGATGAGTGCACGTGACGACAGCGATGGGATTCTGTGGCAGCTGCACCGTCTGTCCGGCCTGTCTTCTCGCCTCGAAGTCCGTTTCGCACACCAGTTGACCGCCTACCAGATAATACCTATCACCCGTCGTCAACGGTCGACGACAGTATCCGCACTGGAAGCACCCGACATGATACACGCGGTCTCGGCAACGCATCACCATCTCAGACGCCGGTATACTCTGAGCGCACAGCGAGCACACCCCATTGCGTCCATATAATCTATAATGAAACACCTTGATTAGCTCGGCAGAGAACAAAAAGCGATGCCGCTTCTACATCTGCATGGGAGTGGTCATCATTTGCAGTTGGTGTTGTGGCTATGACCGCAACATACCTGAGATAGTCTTTCTTGCATAGGATCTGGTCTGCCTTCACGTAGCAGGTCGATCCTTCGGCGGCTAATGCTGTGTGACAACAGCTGCAGCGGAGGCATCCCTGGTGCCAGTATCTGTCCAGTGAAAACAGTAGATAGCGGTCTTCGATGCCGGTGCCGCATCCAGCACAGACGAAACTCCCACCGCTCATCCCTAGCCAAACACAAGAGGTAAAAGTATCCAAGTGTCGACTGACGGGAGAATGTCGAAGTGTAGTCGGAGTGCGTGCGGGTCGTGCGTCGATTGCAATTGATATATATGTATATACCCGGGCATCGTTCCATGTTGCGACGCTTCTGTGAAGCTGACAGAGCGCGACGTATCGCCGAGTAGAAAGAGGGCGGCTCCGACTGAGAAGGATGTGTGTGTGTTTGTTGTAGAAGTCCCGTGCTTCTAATTAGAGGTCTTGCAATCGTTGGTTGGACGGTTGCTATCGCTCATTTCCAACCACTCTGCCACCATCTTGTCGCTATTACGATTGTTTGAGTAGACCCCAACTGACCAAGTGGTACATAATGTCGCGGAACTCGTCGACGCATTCTGATCGTTAAGAAACCGCAACGCCAATATTACGCTAGTCGAGCGGTCTATTGACGATCCCGATTGTACGAGACTATCACTTTGAGCGGTGGGCGTGTCGGTCTGATGCAAAACAGCATGATTGACAAAGGGACTTCCCCTCGTGGTGAATTTGTAGATATGTATTTGCAGACCGAAATGGAAAATAAAACTGCTCTCTAATTCGTAGCACCAATAATTCCGCTGTTTCTAAATAATTCTGTCTAAATCTAAACGATACCTCAAGAACGATCAAAGTAATGTGATTGCATGGAGTGGAGCATTTGCAAGGGATCGTCGCCGGAATGCGAAGTTCTCGTGTCTTCTACGCGACTCGCCTCCGCTAGGAAACCGCCGACAGACTGCTGAGGCATAGAGACGCCTCCTGTCATTGCGATCGAAGCATCGCTAATGCCGGGCGCGCTCTGTGAAGCTGTGCTCATCGCCTGCAGAGGTGACTGCAACTGGAGAGACACCGGACTGTCCGCCTGCGTCGTCAGATCACCAGAACTGTCTTCAGAGCTCATGACGACTTCTGCAAACAAGGAATCGAAATGAGCAATGCAGCACTAAAATTTTTATATCACTGAATGTCTATCAACGTGACTGCTATGCGAAGTCCCGCCCAATCGTGATACTCAATGCGTGAACCGCAATTGGATGAAACGAACCGCCCGATCGCCAACTCTGCGGTCGCGTTAGAACAACACGTGCCAACTGGGACATGCTGCTGTTCAATTGTTCGAGCACCCACCCACGCCATCTTTTAAAACCGATCTCGAAGCATAACAAGGATCAATAACACTTGAAACATCAGCATTTGTCTCTCTATTCGTATAAAAACAAGTAAAGTAAATGCCTGCGGATTTTGCGGTTGCACTGCTGCTGGCATGCGCGGAATCTCCAAGCTTCTAGTAAACAGCATGCAGCAAGAGCCCTACGCGCGGGTTCTAACTTATTGCTGTAGACCGGCGTGCTACTGCGCATGCACTCTTACCGGGTTTCGGGTCGTCTGACTTGGCTGGGGAGCCTTCGGCTCCGCTGGGAACCGACGATGCTGATTCTGACCGTCCCTCTTTCTTTCTCTCGGTCTTTTTTACCTGTACGACAACGAGAAAGGATTGAGTTGCCCGCAGTGTGAGAATGGCATGCAGCTGGTCGTTGTTGTTTGAATCGTGTGACTATCAAGGCAGTAGCATCGCTGGTGTGCGCTAGTAATGCGGTTGAAAGTCATTACACGGAAGGTAAGACGTTATTCAATTGTTTTACCCTACTTGGTACTAACTAGTGTACACGAACGGAGTTACCCTACTTGGTACTAACTAGTGTACACGAACGGAGTTCGGTTTCTCTTACTTTAGCTCGTTGGTTTTGAAACCATACTTGGACTACACGAACGCTCAATCCTGTGTCTTGGGAGAGTCTTTCTCTGACCTTAGTAGGCAAACACACGTAGCAGTCAAAAAAAAACGTAAACAGAACGTGATGACTATTTTGGCATACTTTTCTACATGGCTTGGGATTCTGCTCAAAGATTGACTTGAAGAGGTGTCTCTGTGTAGCTGTGAGTATAGTTCGAGGTCTTTTGGGAGCTGGAGCTTGGAATCCAAACGTTGGCATCTGGTCTCGTCTGAAAGATGGCCTAGGTTGAGGCATAGGATGTAACTGTGTATGCTGCATAGGAAAGAACTCCGAGTAGGATCCTTGAAGCATAGGTGGATGATGTAGAGCCCCCGGCCCAGGTCCTACAGGAGACACAGTATCAAAACTATAGTTCTGCTGCCAGCCCAGGGCATGAGTTGTTCCTTGACTATTGTCGATGCTACTGTAGAGAAAATCCATTATAACAGAACTGCACGAGTTTGAAAAACAGACTGATCTATGGTCTAGTCACAGTCTTTGAAATACACCTGTCTGCCCACTAATTTAATGAGTGACGTCAGTAAACTAAACCCCTGCAATTCTGACCGCTAGGCTGGCTAAAACATCCAGACAGTGCTGAATATGTTAGTCCTGCTGTGGGTGGCTTACTTTCTGAATACTGTCATCAGCTAGTAAGACTATGCCTGATGTATGTCTCCACCCTCTCCTTGAATCAAGGAGCATAAGGCAGAGGGGAGTCTGACCACACTCAGTTGGAGGGCATTGGTGGAGCCTTCTCACTGTTTGGTCAGAACCAGAGCAAGCCCAACAAGCTGCCAAGCAGTAATCGAGACTTGAACACAATGCACAAATCCTTACTAGGATATCGTTAGTGTTTACTAACTATACAGTCAGTCCTATAAGTTAAAGTGGTAATTACCTGGATCACTAGCTTCCTGAATTTGTGAGATATTGTGATAGTCGTGCTTGCAGAATAATTGGTTGTTGTGAAGCACGTATTCCTCTCCCTTCTGAAGTTGGCGACGACATATACAACAGTTGAAGCAATGCAGGTGGTACACACTACCTCTTGCTCTCATGACAAGCTCAGATGACAAAATGCCCTCTCCACAGTTCGTGCACTTGGTCGCAAACATTCTATCAAAAAGACAGTCAAGTCAAGCTCTAACTATTATCACCTCCTAGTGAACTGGCTCTTGTTTAGTCTGCAGTTTGATCAATTTCTTAAGTTTTGTGTTTATTAAGAAGTACGGAAGGTCTGGATTACATTTGTTTACTTCATAAAAAAGCTGTAGGGCACTAATGATCTAATGAAAGGACTGCAGCCTGCACAAACATAGAAATACATCGTGGCTCTAACTTAAAGGCACTAACCAAATGATGGCATAAGTTCGATAATGAATAAGAACGACATTCAAAGTAAAAACATACCAGTTGTCGTTGGCAGGAGCTCTCAAAATGTGGATCACTGATTCAGGTCGTTGAGTGCCACTGAAGTTAAAGAGACTGGTTCACTAGGACACGACCTTTGTCCAGACAAGTGCTGTCTGGTGATAGACTCCTTTACAGACCACCAGCAAGCAAAAGAGTCAGCTGTGTTCTGCAAATGGCAGGTGGCATCCTGCAACATGCAAGTGCAGGCCTAGTAGGGGGAAGAGGGTTGAGCTTGTGGTCGGAGAGCAAAACCAGACTCGAGAGATATCTTAGACTATTGCAAGGACGCGTGACTGATTCAAGGTTGACAATTTGTTGAATCAGTGGTGACAGGCCCATGCACCACCCTACACAGTGGTTGTGATGGAATGTGGAATGTGGCAGTTTGAGCTAACTGTTTGCACCTCGGTGAGGATTTATCACCAACGCGTCGACTATTTTCCTCATTCCGTTCGTTCGCACTCGAAACCCTCACGAGGTCGATTCGGCCAGATATGCAAAACTACCATACAAAGCGAAGGCAGCACGTGCCCGTAGCGTGCCTTCTGGCCACAAAACGCTTGTAATAGTTTACCGCAGCGTATGCAACGGATTGCACTCACTTACCTCTGATAGTCATGTCGACAGAAGAAGCGTCCATTCCTATAGAAGCAGCTGCCGAATAGTTGCACACCGCAGACGCAGCACTGCAGACAATGCTCGTGCCACGTCTGCTCCATGACCTTGAGAAGGAACCGATCTTGGATGGGAATTCCGCACCCGCTGCAAGTCGGCTGGCTCATGTCGCCTACCACTGGAAGAGAGAAGAGTGAGTGAGAGATGGTGAAGCAAGTGGTAACAGTTAGGGGCGCAACGAGCGAAGCCCGCTTACTCCAGTGGTCCTATTACGATAATCGTACAAATTGCTGATCAAACAAGTATTAGGCTTGGACCCCTGTCGAACGGTGTGCTGCATAACAAGTGTTTGACAAGACGACCGTTTGCCTAGCAGAGTCGACTGCGTGGGCCTCGCGACTAGCGAAATCCGAGCCTCTGCGACCGACACGCTAACAGACAGTTGGAGCAACACGTTGTCAATTTGTTGACACTTACAAATGCCCGGCGAAACTCCTTCTGATGCGGCGACGAGGCTACCGGCCGGAGTGGACGGACGTTGGAGAGTCAGATGGCCATTGTAAGAGGCCCCGTCCGGTGGCCAGTGAAGCGTCGTGTTGCTTGGAAGGTAAATGGTGCCGGAGACGAACCGCTTCAAGTGCTACGGTATGAAAACAAGTTAACTCGTGCAGACGGCAGGCAGGCATACGAGTCTGGGGGAGTCACCTCGCGTGATGGTCGGTGATGATCCTTCTGGTCGTGAACCGTTTTGGCCAAAGAGAAGGCCCGATTGCTGCGGAGCGGACGACGACAGACCATTAAACAGTATGGACTAACAGCCGAATGTCAACCTTACTATTTAATGCAGTTATCGGTCCAATCAGAGGGCGGAACGACAACACCCTCGAGCTACTAACTCGCTCTCTGCCCCAATCGCCGCCTCGCTTTGCTAATCGATTGGAATTCTAGCACGCGTGGGCTTCAAACTGGCCGCGAAACGAGCAATCGCTCTTGTCTTGAACTCGCTAATCCCTCGAGATGGGATCGGACGGTTGATGGCGGTGTAGGAGGGAAAGACGGAGAAGTGCTATAATTTCGATGATCCGTGGAAAGTGAGCGGAGATGCGAAGTCAGCCGATCATCTTCCCCCAAGGCGAGCACGCGATAATTAGATAAGGGGCTTCGAGCTTGCAGGAAATCGAATTACGCTTTCCAGTTGAGCTGAGCGGTACAACGATTCTTCCTAGGCTTCCGTTTTCATCCCAAAGCATGAGTGCGGAGAATCCGTATGGTCGACTCGACGGTACTTACCGTTGTGCAACTCTGGCTCTTTTGAATCCATGCGATGGCACCTCTAATTCAATTGAGACGATTCGGCAGCGATTAATTAGTGGCGTTTACCTTATCCTTGTTACTGAAACAGGATCCCTACATGAAGGTAAAGCAGCAACCGAGGAAGCTCTAGGGTTGTCGTTGTGCAGAACAGCAGACCTCGCAATCAGCCACGTTTGTAAGGAGCGATGCCATGTGGTGTACTGTACAGAGTGCGTGTGCAGTGGCAGATGTATTTGTATGCATTCTTTTTGTGTACTGACTGTTGAGAGTTGGGTCTCAATCAACCGTGCTGCAGTTTAGAGATAGAATAATTAGTGTTTCAGAAACTGGGACTCCAGACGTAATGGAGTGGAACGCGAGCTAATAGCTGGTGATGCGTTCCACTCATGTCCGTCTTTCAGTAACACGTGGGTTCCTTACATATAATTGCTGATGACTTGGAGGGTCTCTCAACTACTTGTGGACAGCTGGCGGTTTGATCCAATAATTTGATTATCATTCAGAAGTCTATTATGAATTAGCTGCATAGAGCTTCTTTCCGCCTCTCATTCCCCACTGATCAGTATGAATGTACTGTCCTATGGCAGTCATCCAAGCAACTGCTCAGTTGTCGGGTTTCTCCGACCGCCTCCAGACCGCTTCGAACCGCCCCATTCTTTGCAATTCTGTGTAGATGCTGGGCTAGTTTGGATGTTTTGTCTCCAATGCGTTGACCACACTAATTGAAGAAAAGACTGAATATGGAAACCAACGAGGGATTCTGAAGTATCTGCTTGGCTGAGTTTGCATTAGTGACGTGCAAAATCAATGAGTGATTCTAACTGTGGGTTGACTCATTAGGAGATGAGTTATGACAGGTTGTGTTGAAGTCCTGTAACTGGTAGTTGTGGTTAAAGTTTGCATTTTGCAACTTTCTTGTGCCCTCTTCTTCTTGCCCACAAACCTCATTGACGTTAAGGGTTTGCTCAGATATCACAGTTCTGACGTGGATGCTGCATGTGCTCTGTGGACACTTTTCACAATCAAACAGATTCTGGTTCTCATCACATTTAGTGGTTCAAACTTTGCATTTTAGTGTGCAGTTAGGTACTGATTTGTTTGCTACCTGAGCAGTGGGCTTAGAAGCAGAGCATAACATGTAATAGCAGCTGTCCTTACTAGCCTTGTTGACTCATGCAATTGGTATAGCTAAACTCCTTTGTGTACATAAGCTGTCAATCTCAATCGGTTGTTGCAGCAGCAACTAATCTTGAGCAGAGAATGACGATGATGATGATGATGTGATGCATGATGATGTGATGATGGTGAGATGAGGATTGCTGGAGGCGTCTCAACTGCTAGTTTACCATCAATGCACGTGTACTTGTTGCACACTTCATCTGCATGAGTTGTGAATAGTGATTGTGGTTAGCAGCACCAAGTTTTGCGTTCTTTGCAGACAGTCAATCAAAACAGAGGATTGAATATCATTTGAAAGTCTACCTCTGATGATTGTGACTCTGGTGACACTGGTGATGAATTAAATATGAATGGCATATCATTGCAAAGTCTGCTAGAGTTACATGCACATGTACTTACGCCAAGACAGACGTGGACTCTTGGTCACTATGCAAGTCTAGACTTCTAATTTGTTTATTCTTTAACTATTGTGACATGAAAGTTATAGGATTTGTGGGTCTCGTATCTTACCATGGTTTCTGCCAGATGGTCAAAAGATATCTAGCATCAAAGATTGAGACTTGACGGATTCATTTATCTGTTGTAGATGGGTTTAACGACCTCAAATTAATTGATGTTTCAGATGACTAAACTGTTGGATAACGAGTACGTTGCTCACATTGGATAAGGTATTAGGACCATTGATAGAGATTGTTATAGTGCAATCAGCCATCAGAATCTACAATTTTGTTGTATTCTACTGCTGGTTGTAAGTAAATCTGGATACATGACACCACTTTCAAAGCATCAACCCAGGTGATTGTTATGAAGCCCTAATTCTTCAAAATAACCATTGTCCTTCCAAGGTTGCAAATTAGACCTTGACTTCTGACTATGTGGATTGGAGAAGACTACTGCCTGTCTATTAAGCATGTTGCGTTACAGTTGGTCACGCATTTTTTCACCTGTAATTTGATACACATAGGTTTCTCAAATTATCTACCACAGTTATTGTAGTTGAAAATGGAGCAACCATATATGTACGTATATCGATGAGTGTTTGGGTAAGTTCGATCACTTCATCCCTAAGTTTCTTGCACTTTGCAGTGTATTCTCTGATCTAGCTCAATGATATGATAGCATTTCTTGAAGCATCAGTTTCCTACTCCCCTTACAATGAGCTTACAGTAATTCCTAGAAATAGCAGATGGTTGGCTCTACTTGACTGTTTTCAACATACTGTGTTATTGTACAGCTGGCGTACCCCATTTGTTTTAGCAGTCTGTGGAAATTGTGTTGGGTTATCCAAGAATATCATGCTATCTTGTTTGAACGATCTTGCTATATTGCCGACAGGATGCACTTACACCTGTCGCAATTGAAATCATTTGTGGCACTGCTGCCTTCATTGCATGAATTCTCTTGCACAATATTTTGGCTCTGGGACATACAGTTTCAGTACAGTCATATGCAGAGAAAGTTTTTCTACACACACACATGCACACACATTGTGAAATTCTGATCTCTATCTTGCTAATCTGCTGTGGGGAGGATTATTCCTTTAGGGATTTAGCTAGTCAACAAGTGCTAAATGACTTGTTTGGTGGATGTCTTGCAGATGCAACTGGAATGCTTTGGAGGTGAACAGAAAAATGTGGTTTGGCAATCTCTTCTCCTGATGACAGTTGACGTATTTTAGTATTAGACAAACTTTCTCAACTCAATCTGTACACTATCTACGCAATTGTCAAACCAATACCAGATCATCTTGCAATCTTGGCTGTTGAAGTTGATTTATTCACAATATTGGATACGTTATTTGTTTGAACAGTGGACGGTTAGAGACTGTGTTTGTGCATATGCATATGGTACGTTGCACTGAAACTGTAACTGTGGCATGTTTCATTGACTCTGCTCGCATGATCAAGTTCTAAGTTGAACACAGTAATCTTCATTGAGCAAATTGAAGGGTTTTACTGTAGACAGGCATACAATTGAGGGCAGACCCCACGTGGAAACCGGGGTTCTTATTTAGTATTGAAACCGGTCGATGGGGGTTTTCAATTATCGGATTATTCACAGGGGTTCTCAGTTTGCTTGGCATCGATTGAGCAACTCAGTGGAAGAAAGTGACCGATTGTTTAGTTGCAAACCTTTTTTAAAACAATTAATCAACATTAGCTTACAGTACGCACATGGATCTGCAATTTAATGACTTGTGCGTGTGAGATATTAGGTTTACTTCACAGTATATCAACTGTTATACTGAGGTACTAGTTACAGTTACATCTCCGTCGGCTTAGAGTACATGCAGGCTTGACTACATGACATATCGACATTGAGCTGATCGAATGGTGGAGTACGCTTTCAACAAAGTGGTGTATGGCTTACTCAGAGACACTACAGCCTTCTACAGTTACCATATATTGAGCATACTGACGGAGCATGACTTGGAACATGGCGGTGGTCACGTCTGCGTACAGCATACCTGACTGTTGTCAGCTTGGGTAATTATTTAATTGACACGCTACAGTAAAACGTCAAAAGAGACGGTCTGCTGCAGACGGTTTTTGCGGAACATCCAAGGATGACTTGTTATGATTTCCAGTGGCATATATCCAATTAGAGTGTTATTTAATTTGATGCTAATATAGTGGAATTTACAGAGCTGTTAATCGACATATATACTGGTCTACTATGTTTTTCTGCTGTTTTCTGTTCTGTCTTACGGAAGCCACGTTTAGGTAGGAAGGGTAGTCTAAAGAACGCACAGAAATGAAGTGCAAGTGGGTTCTGTAGGAAGAAAAGAATGGATCAAGTGAGCAATTATCAACTAACAAGTATCTGAGAAATGCGTGAAAGGAATCGATCAAATGAAACATTGTACTTCAAGAGAGCTGCTAATCCCGCACTAGAACAGTAAGACAGCTGTTTGGCTAGCTGCTGCTTTGTTGGGTCAAAGTTAATTGAGTCTAGAGAGTTGAGTCTTGAACTGTTACTTCTTTCCGTGGTAGTTCCTGTGAATTTGTATTATGTCTGTTTTGTTTATGTATGTTGTTATGATTTCACAGGTGGGTGGATAGGCCTCTAGGGAAGGGTCATGAGATGACTTTACTAGGTTTACCACAATTGCAAAAGTGATGTGTGAAGCTGGAACTGCTACCGGGTAACCATTGCATGGCAAAGCATGACCGGTCTAGCTTGCATTCAGAAACATGCACGCAATACGCACTGTACCAAGAAACACAACCTTTAATTAAATATATAAAATGAGAGCAAATGATGTCCCTTCATGGGCTCTTGCCTTTAGCAGTAGTTTGTATTGTAACGTTGTAATATCATGTAATTGAAATATATAAGAGCGTATACATTTTCTTTGTGTGCATTGAAGTACAATTAGTAATTTGAATGATAGTCTAGTTGTCCTCTGATCTTTATCTTTTTCTTCTTCTGTGTAAAACTTTACATACTAATGACTTGCTTGATGGTACCAGAGAACAGCAGCACTAGTACTATTGAGAGAATGAAATATGTGAGTAGTCACTATATATGTGTATATTAAATTTATTGTAATTAATGTTGCCTATTGCATTGTTTATTAAATACATCTATTAATTACGCAAACGGACAAATCACTGCCAATGCAACATTTTATTCTCTCTAAGGTTTTTCTCCTCACTCAGCAATAGTTTGTTTTTGTTTTTCATGATTACAGAATTCGAAGATACGCATGGTGGCGAGAGTACATGGTATGCTAGCGTCTGAATGTGAGTGTCAAGCATGGCTGGCTTTAGATGAGTGGCGTATATCATATGTTAAAAGTTTGTAACGGATTGCGAAGGCATGCATGGTCACTATGAAGCTGCTCACCACTTCACATTTCACAGAGAAATACATTAACTAGAGCCGGTGTCAGGCGCATTCCAAGAAAATGTGTCTAATTAGTTAGAGCCGCACAAGTTATACTGTGCCCGCTTTTTTGTTGCTTGGTAAGAAGTCTTGTTTGTTGTTAATTGGCTTAGGCAACGTCTAATTTTTCTGTTGACGCATTTATTGCGCGCTTTGGAGTATGGTCTCCGAGGTCGCGGTACCGCTCACTCCCGGTACCGTCGCATCCGTCGTGATTATCTGGCTCATGTGAGCTCACGTGCGTTCATAAACGTTGCTTAGGGTGTGGCTAACGGCTAAAGGACAGTGCGAGTGTCTCATCAAACGGTTACTACGCTTACTGGAGTCTCGAAACGATGTAAAATACTTTACCGAGCTCGGAGACGTCGCTTTCGGAGATTAGAGAAAGGTGAGATACGCTTGTACGGTAGAGTCGCTCGTGTCGACTATGGGTCCAGGAAATTCTAGCTAGAGAAACTAGCGCCGGGTGAAAGGTGCAAACACTGATCTCTCCGTCGACTGTACACAAATTTTATGTGGTGGGCGTGTCTACTGTAGATTCTAGACCCTAGCAACGTCTAGAGGCTGTAGACTCATTTGAGGGTCGAATGGCTACATAATGACGGAGATGTAGTAGATTAGTCGTTGACCTTTCCAGTTTGCATTTTTTCTTGCGTTGAAAGTTGCTATGGATTCGCATTTACAGGATGGACGGAGGTTTAGTGACGTTTCTTCTCGGCGTTGCGAGTTTGGTGTTGGTGACTGATGCAACGTACTTGGATGGATACACGATGACGTCGTGTACGTCTCTGGTACCTCCCGGTTCGAACCCGTCTTCCGAACAGACTGAAGACGGTGGCTACACAATTAGTGTCAATACAACAACATACACACCGACAACGATTTACACAGGTTTGAGTTTGTGTGTTGCACTTTAGTGTTTCAATGTTCAGTGTACTTGTTTTAGTGACCTTAAGTGCAACAACAGTGCGATTCACTGCTTTTATGGTACAAGCCCGAAGGAAGGGCACAGGGGCTACTGCTGGTAGGTTTGTAGACAGTCGCTCTGTCTTGTCAAGCAAGAAAGCTCATACGTTGACGTGCAACAAATCTCAGGTATTAAAACCTAAGTAAGTAAAAGAAAATTGCTTATGGTGATTAATTAAGGAATTTGTGTAGGACTCAATAACAAACTCAAACCCAGATGGCACGGTATATCCAGTAACTGTGTCGTTTTTGTGGCGTGCTCCCAAGTCTGCTTTCATGGATATTTGCTTTAAGTAAAAAGTTTGTTTGTCAGGTTTGCTTTAATAATAACAATAATGTTGTATTGAAATAGGAGCTCATTTGTAGAGCTACCAAATATTTGGTACAAAGCTCTGGATGTTTGCATCTCACCTATTAAAATGGCAACTCATCCGGCAAGTGAAGCTAACATACTAGTGGGCTTGCTGAGATGATGTGTTTGTGTGTGTGTGTTTGCAGCCTCCAACATTGGGTGTTGTTACAACTCAAAAAGCCAGTGTTTTGATAACCCTAGTGGCATCAACTCAAGCAACAACTAAAATACCGTTGAAAGTATTATCAACTCAGGCAGTCACTACAGTTCAGTCTACAACACGAAAACCTACAACTATACCACCAAGTTTGACATTTGAACTTATTACTGTAGTTGTATTGCTGCTCATGAATGTTATGTTTGAAGATCAACCTAGGATAACAGTCAAGCCATCAAAGGCAGAGCTATCCAGAGGAAGTAAAGCAGAGTTTCACTGTGAACTATCGGGAACTCCACCTCCAACTCTGATACAATGGAATCGAGAAGACACGGGTTCTGATCTCGGCAGCAGCAATCCTCTCGTTGTTGACAACGTCCAGTTTTCAGATCAAGGCGTCTATGTTTGTCAAGCTATCGCTTCAGGATCAACAGTTTCAAGTTTTGGAATCCTAGTAATCAAAGGTAAACAATGGTCAATAATTTGTGCAATTGTTTGTGACTACATAAATACTTTGTAGAGAAACCTGTTATTATGATTCAACCGACTGGTTTGACTTTTGTGTTGGGCAATCGCTCAGATGATATTGAGCTAATGTAAGGCAATATGTTCTATATCATTGTAAACTTAGGATGCTACTGATTTCTTGATTTGTTGAAGGTGTGATGCAAATGGAGGCAATCCTGTGTCAGTTGTTTGGATAAAGGACGGCAAGCCATTGATAGGACAAAACAAACACAAGTAATACACTTAGATACTTGTATACAAGATAGCGATTAGTTCTGCATGATTCTTTTGTAATGCTTAGACTGACAGTGCCTTCTGTACGCACAAGTGACGGTGTGTACAACTGTAACTTTACTAATCCTTACGGTTACACACTCTCTCAGAATGCAGTCATTACAGTTCAAGGTCACATCATGAAAGCGATATGTTTTTTGGCGACATGTTCTGTATGGTGTTTATCTATTTTTAGTAATGCCAAGCTTTACTGTACAGCCTGAAGATGTCTGGACAACTGCGGGTAGTCGTGCTGTGTTTGTATGCCAAATAGATGGCAATCCTGCTCCAACACTACAGGTTGTTTCACTATTGCTAATTTGATGGTCTGCAAGCTGCTTGTGTTTTATGACACATATTCCTTGCACTATACAGTGGTACAAGGATGGTAGTGCTCTGACTCATCGTACAAGCAATATGTTGGTAATTGCTGATGTTGAAAAACTCCATGAGGGTCAGTACTGGTGCATTTCAACAAACGTTGTTGGGTCTACTACTTCACGGAAAGCTACACTGACAGTCATTACAAGTATCTACCATCTATTTGATTGTATCATATAGGAGCATGTGACTACAGAATTGTTGTGCTTGTAACGTTCCAGAGGTTCCAACGTTTATCCAACAGCCTCAGTCTCAGGCTGTCAACTATGGCACTACACTGACATTGACTTGCATAACTCTTGCCCATCCACCACCTAAGATTCAGGTGAAACCATTCCAGACTTAGAAAATTTGCTTCTCTATACTTCTTCTTGATTGATTTACTAGTGGTTGAAAGATGGTGTTGTAATTACTGGTGCTAATGGGGAAACGTTCATGATTACATCATTCACTTATAATGATGAAGGAAACTACTCATGCAACGCAACTAACACACTTGGCTACAATATATCAGCCGCAGCAAATGTTGTTGTTTATACAGGTTCAGTCGTCTTTTACATTATCTACTTTATTTGTCTACTAACGTTTGTTGTTGACAAGTAGCAACTCCAACATTTGTTCGACAGCCTGAAGGTGGTATTATCCATATAGGCGATCCGTTTACCTTTACGTGCATTGCAAAGGGAGTACCAATTCCAGAATATACGGTGAGGTTCTCTTAACTATTGTGAATGGGTTCAATACTTAGCAGTGTGTTGCTGCGCAGTGGTACAAGTCTAATAAACTATTAGTTGGTGCAACATCGACTACATTACAGATCAAGACTGCTGGTGTGTCTGACAGCACTTTTTATTACTGTAAGGTGACGAACATAGCAGGCCACAAGATATCGAATCCAGTATATCTGATTGTCAATCCACCGCCAACAACAGGTGATTATCGAAACATTACATTGCTAGTTTGCAATGACTGAGCACGACGTTCATTAGTTGCACCCACATACCCCACAAGTAATGCTTCAAATGCAACAACTTTGATGGTCATTGCTAATGCATCATCCGCAACCACTACGGAAACAACTCAAACAGATAAGCAAATAGAAACAAGTGGAGCACCTTCTAGACAAACTTCAACTGGAGCCTTGAAGGTACATACTGTACACTCGAATTTGATGTTTGAACAATTTCGAATAAGCTGATTAATAATACTGCATAGATAACGACGTCAACTTCACCAACTATAATATCTGCTACAGCAACAATCAATGCTACAGCAACTTCAGGAACTGAAGGAGGTGCATCTTCAAGTGTTCGTGTGGCAGCCATAGTAGCTCCCATTGTAACAATACTGAGCCTTATCATCATTTTGCTGGTCGTTCTTCTCTTGTAAGTTGTACTCTTTCTAAAAATGATGTAGTTTGAGGTGCAGTGGCCTTATCTAGGTTGCAACATCGACGACAAAAAAGGCAAAAGTCGAAGGGTATGGACCGACTTGCGTTGACCGATCATTCAGAAATGGATGGCATCTCTGAACTTGGCAGCACTTCAGGAGATAAGGTCTATGTTGATCCAGTCAAAGAAAGCATCAAATCGTAAGAAAGTTTGAGTGCCGTGGCTAGGATACGATTTCTTCCTATCATAATCTAATAATTATAGAAGTGCAGATTTGGAGCAGCTTCTTGGAAGAACTCCAACGTACATACACAGAATCAACAAGTAACAACATTGTTAATTGGTAAAGGACATTGTCATGGTTTTTGTGTTGTAGGTCTTCTGCCGTGGATGGTCCAGGTTTGCGAAGTCTCTTGGAACGAGTAACTTCTCATCCCGATGACTCGGATGAGCTCAACGAAGTCAAAAAACAATTTGAGGTGAAACAGTTAGAGAGTGTAGTTTTCTGTTACTCGAGATCAACGGTTTTGGCAATTGTAGGATACGCCCTCCAATATGGTGACTATACAGAAAACACCGGCCGGTACAGAATCTAAGAACAGATACATGAATGTTTTGCCAAGTAGGTCTTATTCACTTTCGCTAAGCAAAACTATTGCATGTCTAACTTTGGCTATTTCATACAGACCCCCACTCTGCGGTTCGTCTGATCCCTCTGAATGACGATCCGACAACCACATACATCAATGCGAATTATGTTCGAGTGAGTTACGAGCTTTTATTGAAATACCACAGTTGTATAGTTTTGTGTATGCCTGATGAAAGGGCTACAGCAGAAAGAACAAAGCATACATTGCCACTCAAGGTATAGAGATCTGTTTGCACCATGTTATTGATCATATGGTTAGCGGTGTATTATGCCAGGTCCTATTCCTTCAACTCGAAACGACTTTTGGAGGATGATCTGGGAGCAGAACGTGTCCATCATCATAATGACTACTGGCTTAGTCGAGAGGGGTCGTGTAAGTAGATATTGCATTCTATTGAACACACCAAATATGGCACGTTTGTGTGTTTTGTGAACCAGATGAAGTGCTGCCAGTATTGGCCGGATAGCCACGAGAAAGAGGTTTATGAGAGTTTGTGAAGGTCGTGGGAGTCTTTATTGTATAGTATATGTTTACAGGCGACATACGGAAAATATGTAGTGGCCGTAGTCAATGAGTCTCAAACTGATCATTATACGATTAAAACATTGACAGTTAGAAAGGATGTCCAAGTAATATGCTTTGAAATCTGACAACTGAGTTGCACATGTACATACTGATGTTTGCTTTCTAGGCATCTGATGAGGACGAGAGTGAGAACAACCAAGAGCAAGAGATCAGACTCGTGAAACACTATTGGTTCACTGCATGGCCCGACTTTGGTACAGTAACAGTATCTATTCCTTATTAATTGAGGAATTCAAGTGGCCACAAATTTTTATAGGAATTCCAAGAGAAACCGGTCCCATTCTTGACTTCCTTTCTATAATTCAAAAGGATTCAGCATCTTTGCCTGGTCCGGTTTTGATCCATTGCAGGTAACTATGACTAGTAAACGAAGCTGTATTCTAGTTGCTTCAGAGCTACGAGCGTATCTGCATGTAGTTGTGTGTGTGTGTGTGTGTGTGTGTGTGTGTGTGTGTGTGTGTGTGTGTGTGTGTGTGTGTGTGTGTGTGTGTGTGTGTGTGTGTGTGTGTGTGATTATTTAAGGGTCAATGTTCACATTTGTGTATCTGCTTACTTTGCGTTTTAGTGCTGGCATTGGAAGAACGGGAACGTTTATAGGGATTGAAATGGGGATGCAACAGGTACATACAAGAAAAGAGACGACACCACACACGCACGCGCGCACACACACACACACACACACACACACACACACACACACACACACACACACACACACACACCATTATATCGATCTCAAAACACGTTTGTTTTCTATTGCAGTATACCAAGGAAGGCTTGGTTGATCCGTTGCAGTATATGTGCAGTATGCGTCAGGACAGAGGGGGTTCTGTTCAAACTGCTGTATGTTTATAGTCTTTGCCTTACTGGGTTTTCATCACAATCAATTAATGACGTAATTTCTTCTTTCAGGACCAGTATCTTTTTATTCATCAAGCACTGGCTGACTTCATCGCTCGTAAAGAAGCCTAGAATGCGGTGAAAATTGTACACATTGAATTTTCGGTTGTATTTACTATTAGACTGTCAGTTTCATGCACTTGCATTGTTTACGAATAGTTATGCTGCAAATTTGGATTCTAGGACTTGTGTGAAGACAGTTAATGTGGGGGTGGGGGTGGGGAGGGGTACCGTGTCACAACGTTTCATGTTTGTCCGTTTTTGGAAGGAAAAGAAGGGCACAACTATATGTAGTATGCAAGAGTAGACCAAAAGTATGTCGGCGCACGTGTGCAAGTTTGCGCTGCATCTAGAAGACTGTGTGATAGAATAGAAATACTATGCAAATTTGCAGTACTGTACAGTACTCTATGCATGCATGGACTCTTGGGTAAACTAGGAAAAGGAAGAAATGAATGTAAGGGGTCTGTCATTATTAAGTGTAGGACTGGCAATTTTACTGTGGAGGTCATAAGTTTGAAATTCGGTGATTTGCAGGGGTCACTAAGCATTTTGGTCACCTTCTGTTGGGGGGTCATAATTTTTTAGGGTTCGTTATCTGTATACTATAGAATTGTATGCAAGAACAGTTATTTCTAAGAGTTTAATTTGACAATTGCATTGTTGAAAGCGGCAATTTTTGCTTTACTTGTTTGTCGGCGAGTTGAATGGAAATGACCAACTTTAGAAATCATACCTATAGGTCGCATTTGAGCCCTGAAACAGGCTACTTTTTATTGTACATACCTATATGATTATATATACTGCATGTATATGTACACATAGTCTCGCGTAGCCAGACCTCTTTCCACTGTGTCATTCCCTTCCCCCCCCCACCCCCCCGTGGAAAGGGGTCTGGCTACGCAAGACTAATGCAAACATATGGGGTCATCTATAGATTAAGTTAACCCACAGACAGTGGGGGTCCAAAGTTTTAGCAGGCATATTTTGCAGGGGTCACATATCAAACTATGCGGGCGGACCTTGGCAAATTTTGCCAGCCTCTGTTTCCCCCACCCCCAACACTTAATAATGACTGGGCCCCTAATACTCGCACACAGTACTGTACAGTGTATTTTGATTAAAGTGCATAGGTGTAGGAGTGGGGCACAGGGTGCACGTGCCCTCAACTTTTCCAGCTGTCAAGTGACTTGCTAATACTATAGTATAGAATGATGACAGACGTAGAAACTGTTAGTAACACTGACATGATGACATGATATGACATACTGCACTAATTAGCACTGAGTGTTAAAGTTGGTAAACTGGTTTTTCCTGTGTTGCATGCGTATATAATTAATTAATAATACATTTGCCTTGTTGTGCAGAACCAGGCCCTCCTAGGAAATGTGTGTCCCCTCAACCAAATCTAGGTTCCTACACCTATGAAGCGAATCAAGTATAGATGAAGTGTTTGCAAGAGACCACTGCGCATGTGCCATTACTGAAGTAGCGGGGCACTTGTTGAAAGTGCTTTTTCCAAATTAATACATTTACCAGAAATTGTATACTGAACAGGGTAATTTAAGTTTTCAGTTGTACTGTACGGCTGGAAACGTCCACTGAGTCTGCGGTCTACAGATATAAACAGCTACTACATTACAACTACCATAGCTATTTGGGCATTCTAGCACATTGTAGTGTATAGGAAACAATGCTTCCAGAGAACGGTTCTCATTCTGCTAAGTGGAACAAGTGCTTCATCCGTTGTGTCGACGTACATCAAAACTTCAGCAACTAGCTAGCACTTCTAATGGAGCAAGCACAATAGGTATTAATGATGCTTCATCCACAATCACAGAAACACATTTGATAGCATCTTCTAAAAGTCTTAAGAGTTGCTACAATCAGAATTTTGCAAATAACTTGAAACTGATATTTGCACAATTAGTTTTGATTATGAATACTGCTGCATACATGGGCACATCATCGACTTTGCCAAAGCTAGGGTACATTATCCTGTTTCTGATCTATTATAACATAGACAGATTTACATTGCTTGATGTGTTGATTCCGAATAGCCAACATCAATGCCACAGTATCTTCTAGAAATGAAGGGGTGGCTATCAAGCATTTATGTGGCAGTCATTGTAACTGGTGTATAGTTGTGCTGGGTCTTACTATCATCTTACTGGTTGTCCTACTTCTGTAAAAAAGTCATGTCATTCCTGAGTTATTCAGTTGGATCGAGTCAAATACATTTGCTGTATACATTGTGCAACGATGACAACACAAGGCACAAAAGTCAGATGGTATGTAAAGACCAATTTTCTTTTTCTAATCCTGTGGAAATGGACAGCATATCTGAGCACAGCCCTACTCATGGTGATACAATTTATATGAACCTTTAAAGAAAACATCAGGTCATGCATAGACAGTTTCTTAGTTGTACTGCATGGCTATGCCTAGAGAATGATCATGTCAAATTTTGATTTTAGGGATGGAGGTTTATATGTTGGAAGTACTCTAGCATCCATACACAGAAGCAACAAGTAATATTGTGGATGCTTGTCGTGCTAGACACTGTCATGGTTTGTGTTCTAGCTAGGTCTTGTCCAATAGATGGTGCATGCATGCATGCAGCTCTGCGAAGTCTTGTGGAGCGAGTCGCAGAAGACTCAGAAGAGCTAAATAATATGACAAAGCAATTTGCGGTACAGTGCACAGTATCTTTTTGTGCAGTTGCTTAAAATTAGCATTTTAGGCAACAGTGTGAGACACCATCCAATATGATATAACAATACGGGATTTACAGGCGACACCGTGGGGTACAGAGTCTGATTGCAAGGAACAGATACATGAACCTATGCATCTTGCCAAATTCCAAAATCCCGTTGCTTGCCTGCAGACCCTCACTGTACAGTTCATCTCCTTCCTTTGAATATCCCACCAGTCATCTACATCGTGCAATTAATGCCAATTACATCAGAGTAATTTGGAAGTTACTAGATGATATTACAATTAATTTAGTTTTGGTATTTAACATCTAAATGGTTATGGCAAGAGAAATAATGCATACATTTTCACTTAAGGTGTGACTTAGTCTGTATTGACTTTCATCGACGACCATGTATAGGTTATGTGTGCTATGTTTGCCCAGTCCTATTCTTTCAACTCAAAAAACCATTTTTGGAGAATGATTTGGGAACAAAATGTGACCACTATTAATTAATTAATTATCCACAGGCCTATGATATATAGTTGAGAGCTAGGGGTAGTAGCAGTGTAAGCTAGCAAAGAAAATTCAAAGTCATACATTGCAAGTTTGAAGAGGTATAAATATGGTGATACATTGCTATAGGTATCTGAAAAGATCCAACACCAGAGATCGGATACGTGAAGCACTATTGCCTGAGTTTGAACATGCAAGCTAATTGATTTAACCTAATTAGTAATGATGGATGTAGGAAGTCCTATTAATTGAAAGAAACTGGTCCAGTCCTCCATTGATTTCCTCTCATAATTGTACAACTGAGTCTTCACCGGCTGTAATCCACTACTGGTAAACAAACAATCATTCAGACTGCATGACTTCCATCCACTACGTATTCACGTTACATGCACTCCATTCGTGGCAATCGACAGGTTCTACGAAATTCGATACGTGTAAGGTCACTCCTTATATCCGACTTTGGTCTCTAAATTTCACCAGCCGTCGACCACCTAGAGTGCATGCACAATACGCGTCAAGAGAGAGGTGGCTCAGTTCAAACTGCGGTAACTACGTCATTTTCTGTCGACTCCCACCCTCTGTCTCATCATCACAACTAAAAATAATCGTATCGTTTCCTTAGATCTCTTTCGAGCGTTGGCCGACTTCGATAGCGTTGCTCTGGGAGAAAGTTAACGCCCGGGAAAGCAACAACCGACAGCTTGTGTATGTGTACTGTACTTCCGAAAGCGCCAAGCAACACGATACACTTATTATTATTATTTGAACTTCACTTCCGTACGCAATGTCGATGACTAGTAGTATGACGCGTTTTCAGTGTCAAAAGATGCAGGCTTAGACTTTTTGAGGCTAGTCATTCTGAGGTGAGGGTTTTCATTCATTTTTTGCTGGTGGGTGCGTTATTCATTGTGGGGTTATTCATTGTGGGGTTATTCATTGTGGGTTTATTCTAAAAATATAAGCTCGCGTACGTACTAGACTACTAAAATCAGGAAGTTATGAGGCTGCGGGGTAGGGTCTGACTACGCGAGACTAGGGTGTAGTCATTCATTCTGCTTGTGGGGTTGCTCATTCTGCTGGAAGCGTACAAAATCTAACTCAGATAACGTCCGGGAATGAAGCCAGCCAACCTGCAGCGGGAAAGTCTGCACTAACACGTGTCTTGTTTCAAATATTTTCACACGATGAAGAACTTACCCATGACGTCATGCGTGGGCGGTGTACGCTGGTCGGGTCACACCAGAGTGCGCTTTATAACCTCGAATGCATCGCTACTGCGTGAGTTATTTGTCTGGCAATGGATGAGCGAGAATACGAATTCAGTGGGTCTCCGCAGAGTCGGAATCGGCACATCTCTGGTCGCTCGTTACTTCACACGCGCAGCCTGAGGTGCGAAATCCTGACAAATGAAGGAGGCATCATGCGCATCCCTATGCGTATATGTGTATGGCCCTAGGCGGACGTAGGCAACTAGACAATCCCCGCCCATCTGGGCACACTATACGCGCACTGTTGTTCCTCCACATGCCCGGCTGTTTGGTGTTTACTCTCTCTCTCCTCGTTTCTTCTAGCTCGTCGATCGAGGCTCTCGAATCTTGTGTGTCGCCGTCAAGACGAAACAGTCCGGGAATGAGCAGGAAAGCATATGGGTCGGTGGAAGAGGTGAGTGAATGAGTGCGTGTGTGTGTGTGTGTGTGTGTGTGTGTGTGTGTGTGTGTGTGTGCGTGTGTGTGTGTGTGTGTGTGCGCGCGCGTGTGTGTGTGTGTGTGCGTGTGTGTGTGCGTGTCATTTAGACTTCTAGCTGAGAAATCGGTCTACACACTCATGTTTCTTCTCTTTCTTGTCTAACCAGCTATTGTCTCTCGACATAAGCGGAGAGAGGAAAAGACACCGGTTTCGTGTCGAGTCGTTTTCGATGAGCGAGGACGGTGACCAGGTACTAGCAGGCGGACACGTCGGTCTATGTGTGATGATGAGAACGACCGAGTGAAACGCCCATGATTTTGGTCTGTCGTTGTCAGGTGGTCGACCGTTGCTCTCACACGGCGCCCTATCTCGAGAACCCCGAGTACGAGACTCGTTGGTACTTCAAGTACTTTCTTGGACGTGGTGAGTTCTCGAAGCGCGTAAACGTCGCGTTTGTAGCCGGAAACTCTCTTGTCTGGTCGTATGCCGCATATGCCACGCTCGCGTGCATTTTGGATGGACTTCCTGTGTGCGGTCGTCGGATAACATCGAATTGTTGAAAACTGTACTTGTGGTTTTGTTTTCGCAGCGCATCAGAACTTTCTCGGCTCGGACGAGAACAAGAATCCTTTCTTTCTATCCGTCGTCGCTACGGATGCGGACAACCACGGAACGATGCAGCATCGGTGCATCTTGTGGCATAAAAGTGGCAATCAGAGACTATGCCTGCCGTTGACACCCGGAAAGTCACTCAACTACAAGACCATTTTGCAGTGAGACCTCCCTGGGGTGTGAAGGATGTGTTGATGCACGTGTGAAGCCTACTGATTCTTCTAGGAAGTGGGGCAAGACGAAGTTTGAGAAGACACCGAGAGAGCTAGTGAGCCCGGCCATTCAGAAGGTAGGGAAGAGGTATGTTGAGTGTGTGGAGGTGATTTTGATTGTGTCTGGTTGTAGGATCTCCTCACGCTGGAGGAACAAGAGGTGGGTACACCATGGAGGTGGTTGATGAATACTTGGTAACTGGATATCTCTGTTTGTGTCAGGGAGCCGTGAACTTCAAGTTTGGAGTCTTGTATTGCAAGGAAAGGCAGACTGCTGAGACAGAGATGTTTAGTAACGGTAAACATGCGTCACTCTGGTAATTGTTCATTATTGGATAGAATGAATCTCTGCATCTTCCCTTTACATGCAGAGACTGGCAGTGAACAGTTTGGTAAATTTCTCGATCTCCTGGGAGATGTAATCCAGTTACAGGACTGGGACAGATTCAGAGGCGGCTTAGATGTCAAAAGTATGTCCAACATGTGAGTTATGTTGTTTGTATGAATGATTCAACTGTTTTTCCTGTGCAGCAAATACCACTGGCACACAGTCCGTTTACACTGTGTATAAAGGACATGAGATCATGTTCCACGTATCCACCATGTTGCCATTCTCCCGTGACAATCCACAGCAGGTTCCAGTAACTAGTAGGATATGAGTTGTAACATTGAAGAATAACATATTGTGTGTAGGTGGAGAGGAAGCGACACATTGGTAATGACATATGTGTTATTGTCTTCTGTGAGGGAAAGTATCCATCCTTTCAGCCATCATCTATAAAATCCAAATTTATTCGTACTTATATTTCTGTGTTGTGGCTAGAATGTTTTTTTCTAAATTTCTCTCATTTGCAGATGTTTTTGCTGTGGTCTCCTACGATAAGGAAGAAGATGGATACAGGTTGGTCATAATTAAGTCAATGAATGACTATGAAAAGATGTTCAACGGTCTTGTCAATCTGTTCAGGCTTCAGATGTACTCGGCTGAGAGCGTGCCTCTGTTTGGACCCGCTCTTCCCAACTTAGGAGTTTTCAAAGATCACATTGGATTCCGGGAATTATTACTTGCTAAATGTGAATGCATGTGTTGTAAATCCGTTATTGACTTGCTTGCTAATTGTGTTGCATGGTTTAATTTAATAGTGATGAATGGCGAAAAAGCAGCATATGGAACTCCAATATTCAAAGACAAACGAGAAAGGACTCTTGACTTGCTTATTAGAAATCTGGAAAAGGATTATGACGCCATGATGGTGACTTACTTACAAAAGTGGTGTGAGTCATTGCTTATCATTAGAATGTCTTCACATGCAGGCTCCTAGACGATCTCTGCTGATCTTGCCTGAGACGTTATCGCCTCGAATTCAAAGAAGGAAGGTACAAGCTCGAGTGACTGAGTTTCAGCAAATCGGCCAAGTGAGTCATATCTACTATCAGGTGGCAAATTGAGTGCTCATTTGCAGTGATGTTGAGTGTTGACGATGTCGGTGATTTGCTGATTGTAAGATAGTTGTGCTTGTTGTGAAAAGTACCTGATAAGCTAGTGCTAAACACGATCATCACAACATGTCTCCATTGCACTTTGTAACTATACTATTGATCCAATTTTGTATGTTCATGTAGGACTTGAAGCTGAAGAAGATCATGAAGGGAGATCATCCAACAAGCTTGCAAACGTCCAGTCTCTTCAAGAAAGATGTTAGTCGTATATTCATTGTATTTCTTGTCAAGAGATGTCATAGTAATGAGAGTTTCCTTTGTAGCCTTGGGAGCCACAGCTGCTGTCAGCAGAAATATTTTCTCATGACATCGTTTGTGGAGATTCATGGGGTAAGGTGTAATATATATTCATTGTGATGCATTGAATGCTTTAATGTATATTGTTTTTAGGAGATCAGGTCGTGATTGCATCCAGTGATGGCGTGTTTATACTCTATGGTAAGTCATGGTTATTGGTTTGATGAATTGCGTGACTCAGTGCTGGTCTTGTAATAATCCAGAGGATCATTACTATCCGCTTATCAATAAGATGATTACTGTACAACAGCTCACTGTGTGCGAATCCCATGATGTGATGGTTTTCAGAGGGGGGAACGCTTCAGGTCAGTAGTGTTTTGTATGTTAATTATTACATGAATATTACTGTTCAGTGATTTGGCAACTAAGTTGTCATTTGATATACACTGTATGTACCACATTTTAGCATTTGGCATTACTCGTCTTGCATTTAGGGATAATGAATTGTTGTGTAACAGATTCATGTAATAGTGTGGGGTTGTTGTTCATGCATGTTTGATAGAGGGTATTGTTTGGAAGACTTTGTAGGTTGATGACAGAGACGAGTGATTAGAACAGTACGGTAATCGTGAGTTCACTTGGCCAAGAGTGTATGATGGTAATAGAACATGTGGCACAGTAGTCAACCAGCAACATAATGGAGAGGTCTGCAGTGGCATAGGTGGGCTTCTTGAGGGGGGTCACATATCGCAGAAAAAGTATGTGTATGTGCAAGCAGGTGTATGTCGAAAATGTTAAGTCACAGTAAGACCTCTAACGAACAGAATGTAGAAAGGAAGTATCTCTTTGTTAAGAGCGGGAAACAAGAAGCCTTAAGTTGTAGGGTAGTTCCCATTAGCCAAGGCAAGGCAACCAGCCATTGCCAAATGAAACCTTCTAATATCGGTAGTGGTCATTGTTCTGACTTGTTTCCTATCAGTTTTTCTAGGCTTTGTATGAGATGTTCTCACTTCTGTTAGTACATATTTATAAGTCAGTGTTTCTGATGGAGAACACAGCTCTTAAGTCGAGATACATTGTTTAGACATTATTTTGCATTAGTATGAAGGTTTGCCCAAAGCAGAACAGTGAAGTAATATCATTACCATGTACATTTGTTACCGTGTTTGCAGTTTCCATGCCAGTGGTGGATTTGTAAACTAAAGGAAGAGTAAGCACCAACCAGTCCATAAAAGAGAAGTAGGTTATCAAAACATTTTTGTCATAACTGAAAGTGTTACTTCACAGCAGTGTTTGTTGGCCAAATATGACATCAGGGTATGTGTTGGATGGTTGATGCTGAAACATCACTTCACAGCATGTGTAGTTTTATGTGTATGTACTATGTGTACCTAATATCTATACATACAAGTCTAGTGACAAGATTGTGTAACCAGCTGGACAGAGTATTCTTGGTTTAATTAAGGTTTCAAATTCCGTTTTTGTTTGAACATACTGTTTAAACATTTGGACATAACACAAAGCCTTTAGCAAGTTTCCTGTTGATGCATTGTCAAAAGTTTTATGAATTGCTATATCACTGATGACAGCAGATGTGACTGGTCTGTGTATGCTTGTTGTAAGACTGTCCTTGCAACAGAGTATTCATGCAGAAAGTCTCCTCGACATCTAATCATGCAATTCACTTAGAGCTAGGAGTATTTGGACATATCTTCAACCAGTTCATATAGCACCTGCTGTTGTTCAGAAAATATCTGATGTCTGATTGTTATTTCCAGCTCTGTACATAGTCTGCTTGACTGCATGTGTAGTTAGGTTTTATGCTACTTGTCTGAGTAAAATCTGTCATGTAAAAGGCACACTTGCATATTATGTCCTATGTGGATCTGTAATCGTAGGTGCAGTCTGATTGTCATTCCCATCAATTTTGTTGTAGGTATATTAGAATTTGTTATTGTTGACTCTCGGGTTCTCTCAAACTAAGCTTGATCTACTGGCTGCACTAAGCCAGACATATTATTATACTAATGCAAAGTTTTGGTAATATTTTTCTAATGCTGACATTTTAACTGAATACAATACTTCAGTTGCTGGCTGTTTTGCAATGGGTACTGTAGTATGTTTTTTTCATTTTTATAGGAAAGGAAAGATACGTGTATGTTTTCAGAACATCGGAGCTGAATATTGTTGACTCTCCTTTATTGGTAAAATCAGAATGCAGAAGCCATCGTATACAAAGAACAAAAGGTTCAATGATTTAGTTGTGCCGGATTTCATCTACTGACTTTATTTCTCTGTATAGGATGTCACTTGTTTGCTTGTAGCCCTTCAGAATCTGAGATCTTTCAGTTGGCTGTGGCAGTCAAGAATAAAGTTCAAATTTATCAGTGGGGGAATAGCAATAGATTATCTACTGCTTCTGACATGGAACTCAATGCTTCCGATGTGCTGAGTTTTATTAGGGTTATTATTTGTTAAAGCATTGTTTATGATAAACGTTGCAACTTATACTTGTTTTGTAGGAAGTATCTCTTGCAGATGTACCATGTGTGATGACAATGATTCACGACTTTGAGGGTAGTCAAAAGTACAAGATGTGTTTTGGCTATAAGCAACAATTTGATTTGGTGTCTGACGATGGAGACGATCGAACCGTCTTGTATGAAATCAAGTCTGGATCAAAGGTTTGGTTCTACTCAGATTGCTTCAAGCTGAGACCAGAAGTGTTACATTCTGTTTTTGCTTTTAGGTTATTCCTGTTTCAGCTGTTGACTTATATGAGGAGACTCATGCTGAAGTCGTTCTCACTTATGGACGTTAGTATAGAAAACTAACTTGGTGTGACATTGGTTATCATAGTATTAGTTGTTGTGTATTTGCAGACAACTCTTTGCATCGGAGCTTGTCTACTGTTGAGGATATTCCCGATGTCGAAATCAAGTGGAATCATGCACCATCAGCCATTGGTAGGTATTGACATACCGAGCAAGAATCAGTGTCTTTGCATAGGGCTCTCTGTTTCTATTGCTGTAGCTTGTGCATTTCCATATATGATGGGTTTTTCATCATCATCTATTGAAATTCGACTGGCGATTAATGGGAGTTTAGTGCACACATTGAAAATGCCTGATATTCGTTTGATTTCTGCCAAGAATGACCTAATTTTCTGCTCATCGGCTTCTGGAATTAAAGGATCGCCGCCTTGTAGTCACAAGCCAAAGTTTGGATCTCCGTCTAGGTTCGGTCGAATGAGAACTGCAGTGTCTGTAGCTTCTCTTGTGCCTTTGCCATCTGATTCAACGGAGAATTTTATTTATCGGATATCTGCTGACACATTGGCAGGGATCACCAGTGCTCCTAGGTCTCCTACAGTCAACAGCCCAACTCTTACTCCTCCTCCTCTGTCTCCACTTGTTCCTTTGGTAACTGGTGCTCCACAGGTACAAATATCACGACTTGCTTCATTGAAACGAGTTCGGGGAGCAAGACGGCAAACTGATTCTGTGTATAAGAGCTTGGAGGAGCTGGAGTTAGCTCTCAGCGAGTTGGAGTCTATTGACCTGAAGACACCAACGTCACCAGTTGCACCAACATTTTTGAGTTGTAGTCCTCTTCAATGAGGTAGGTGTATACGTATTTAGTGAGTAAATACTTATAGTACAGATGTCCAAATAGCTTAGTATTGTGCAATAGATACGTTGTTATTGTTTCTGAACAATTTTTATGGGACATCAGATAGTTTCATTTATTTATGTACAGTACATTGTTGACTATAGAATATTATTGAAGTGTTATATCACTAACTTCCATGTGCAACTGGAACTCTCCTAAACTGGAACTCTCCTAATTTGCATTGCTGAAATTATGTTTTACTGCTGTCTGTCTGTTTGTCTGTCTGTCTGTCTGTCATGATCATATATTTCTTAGATCAAACTAATGCTCATTTCTGCAATAAAATTAAAAGGTTACAACTAACATGAAATGTCTATAAATCACTAGTGCAAGAAAGCTAATGTGGGAAGACGTGAGTGCTGAGAGGCATGGGCTCCTCAGGTCCACCACATAGTCCAGACAGTTTCTTTAAGATCACTTGTACATTGCACCTTTGTAGCTGGATGGAAAGCGTTTTCTTCAATAGAGTCCAAGAATTCTGGAGCTTTCGGTCTTTCGATTTGGTCTGATGACTGGATGGATAGCTTTTTCAAGAACTTCCTTCCTTGCTTTCCCCATGTACCAAAGTGGTTGAGAGCTAATAGGATGATGTTGGATGTTGAGCCTCCAGGCAGCATGAGCCAGTCATATATTTAGCCTTCTTTCTGGTTTCCGTTAGAGTTTCCAAGCTCCATGGGTGTGCCAAAGAGATGTCAAGGCCAAAGAGATATCAAGGTCAATGTTAGATCCTAGGTCGACATCAAATATAACAATGTCAGGCCTGCATTCGGAATTGACATATCTGTTCCGAAGTTCACGGCGATGGTGAATGCCAAGGCTCTCTTGTCTGTATGTTTGTCTGCCTGTCTGTCGAAATGTTCCATGATGAGAGGTATCATTTTGGCAAAGGCACCACCTACTTTTGTTTCAGAGCTGTATTATATTTTCTTCTTTCTTTTCGTCTCAAAGCAGCAGCACCACCATCTGTATGAAATGATCTCGGGAATACATCAGAACTCCATGGGTGTGTCAAGGCAATGTCTAAATCAAAGCTGGCACCAGACTGTGCATCAAGAACTGTAATGTCTTGTTTGTTATTACTATTTGAATGTCTATTTCTCGGCTCCTTGCGATGAGGTAGGTGAAGATCTCTGAGGCATTCCGACCATACCTAGCCATTGACTTTTGTGACCAGACAGGACCACCACCTGTTTTGCATGTGATTAGGTGGTATCCACTGCTATCAGTTGCTGCTCCATGATCACATTTTTCTGCAAAATTAGGGAAGATAGGCAGACCCAGTCTAGCAGAGCTCGTCAAGCGATATTTGCAAGAGTTCAGTGCAAAACTTTGTGAGGTAGGAACTGCATTGATCCATGCCCCAGCCCCATTACCTTGTAGTGACCTGAGTCTAGCTGAATCACAACCAGTAGGGGCTTCTTCCAAAAGTGTAGTGATTTCAAAGTTTGTCTGTGAGAAGTTCGACTGTTTTTGAATTTTCTCCTGCCCTGATATGAAATCTGACAAGCTCTCGTCAGGAGGAAGGGATTGTCTGTCTGTTTGCCTGTCCCTCTGTCTGTCTCTTGTCTTTTTGTCTTTCTGTTTGCCTTTGTCTCTCTGTCTTTTTGTCTGGTTGTCTGTGTATTTGTGCATAGGTTTATTTAGATCAGCGGGTTGCGTTCACACTATTTTCTGTTTGCGGAAATCATCATGACGCAGTTCAAGTCTTGGTTGCTTTCCTGCCTGTTGAACCTACCTTCGTTGGTCGGTGACCTCTTGAATTATGTGTTAGATCACTGTCAAATTCGTGGTTACCTTTTGTACAGACAGTACAATGGCAGTACATGGAGTGTCATTATTTTTCGCTGAAACAAGGATGTGAATAACCTCTTTCACAGATCCTTTCAACGCGCACAGGCCAGAAGAGTGGGGCGGAGCCTGCACACCAAGAGCGCATCTGCACATGAGGGCTCCGCTCCACTATAGCCTTTAGCCTGTGCTAAGAAAAGGCATGTGAAAGAGGTTAGGATGTGAAAATTGTGCGTGTAAGGAACTGCACCTGACATGACTACACGATTGGCTTTTGTGGAAACCAAATTCAAGGAAAGTCACACGTTTTTAAATGCATGCAAGAATCACGTATGACACTAGTTTCTATATATGATTTTTGAGCAGATATTGTCACTTTTGAACTTAAAAGGTTGTTACAGAAGCGATGTCATCTAAGTTAGTAACCATAGCTGGCCAATAGCTATGCTACAGTGAACGTACTGTACATCATTGTTTCTTTGTTGTCTAAACTGCACATTAGCTGAACTTCTGCAGCTTACTTTCATTTCAGTAGTCCTTTGTTTCTTAGGTATGGCTCTTTTTAAAATTAAGAATTTAGAATTAAGACTTTAATTTAGAATTAACAAGATTGGTATTAATCATGAACACCGCATTTCCTTATTTGTGAGCCCGCTGCACGTGTTTTGGCAAGTTCTTTTTGTTCCACTTCTAAATTGTGGGTGAGCAACAGCATGTGTCCAAACAATGGAGCAAGGTAGTCTCGCATAGCCAGACTCTTTCCACCATCATACTTCCTTTTCGCTGGAAGTACGAGAGCGAAGAGCGTCTAGAAATACCTACAGCATGTAGCTGGTATGGAATACATTGTTCTCTGTCTACAAAAACCCTTTGACTCAAATACTTGATAACCTGTTTTGTGTGCCCACACTGATTGCAGATCACAGAAGACAGTAACTGTCAGACTCGTTTAGCTGGCTGCCTGGAATAATCACCAGTGCCAGGAAATGATAAGACAATTAGCCTGCCCTCTACAATAGGAGGAAATAACGTATTGCAGTAACACTGGAGGTGCTGCAGCGTAACAACAGTCACGTTGATACTCTATTCATTGGTGACACATCACATGCATGCCACCTACTAGTCTACTGTACTAGTCTGCTATGCTGTCAGCTGACAATTGAGGGCTGCGCTTCTGAGTGCAGCATATCGGTGGAGTGATGAAAGAGTGTGCAACCAGCTGACAAAGCTCAACTTTGAAAGTAAATTCTCCAAAGTGACAAGTCAAGCCATGAGTGAAGACTTCATTCAGGACTTTCATTTTATTTGCCACATGCATGAGTACAATATTTGACTGTTATTTACTCTCGCTCAATAATCCTAGAAAGCATCACTGCAAACTAAAACAAAGCATCTTTTACCACTACAAACTACATGCCAATTTTTCTGGCTGAACACTTTGTCACTTCTTTGAAACAAACTGTTACAAACAGCAAAAAAATTAGTATAAAGAATACAGACACCAGCTTGTTGTGATTAACAACTTTTGTGATAAAATCTTGACGTCATATGTGGTAGGTGGGTAATCTGTGAAGCAAGGCTAGCGACCACAGTTGAGCTTCTGCCTCCTTGATTTTAGGTGCATCCTCACTATCATCTGCCAGATGAGTACTTCAAATTTAATGGCAGTTCAAATTCTTTGGTGCTCTGTAAGCATCATTCTGATTAGTGTGACTGTCGCTGGGTATTATACTATTTAATTAATCAAGTTGTCTTGCAATAGATGAATGTCGTTATTGTTTTCATGCAGCCATAATGTTTCCAGCAAGAATGTGTTTGATGATGGAAGTTCGATTTGTCTTTCAGTGTTGCATGTGCCACAAAGTCATTGTTGACTTATTTTCAGGTCTCTGTTGGACACTGTTTGTAAATAGAGACAAACCAAGTGGCACTGGTGACTGGGAGACACTGAGCTCTCTTCTTCGAGATCGTTATGATGTTTGTTCAAAGCCAAGAGACATCGATTGTCAAACAGCAACAGGTTTGTCTTTCTTTACCACTTACTTACGCAACCAGTTGAGTACTAGTACAGTTTCATGCACATAGTGAGTTGATCACTGTGCATAATATGTCTCTCTCTCTCTCTCTATATATATATATATATATATATATATATATATATATGGGTATCTATATTAGTTTCAAACAGATGTGACATGAGGTTATTGTTTTACATTTTGTTGACTGAGTGGTTGGTGCATCTTCCCACAGACAGTTTGTAGACACTCTGTTTACACCTTGAAAGATGCAGTGATGCTTTTCCGTGTGTTTCAGTTTACAGTCTGGTAAGGAGGTGTGGTCAATCTCTGTGGGTACACTAAGAATGACACTTGCTAAAGTAGGAGCTTGAGGTTTAGTCACTATATTATTAAATTTTAATTAAGCTTGCTGCTGCGTTATACTGTGGACTGAGTTCATGAATACATGCATGCTCACGTTGTGTGTGTTCTACCATTGTGGATCATTGAAATTTCCTTTGCACTGTTTTGTCATTCCTGGATTTTGTATTGGACATGACAGTGGTATGAATTTGTTGGAAATGTGTACTCTTTAGGGCTGGTTGGTAGACATGGGTGCCTAGTGGTAAGAAACACTAAAAACACCCCCGCTGGTTAGTCACGTACACTAGACCGAACTAGAACTACAGTTTTTGCCATTTGGATGTTACAACTTTTCTGTTACTCGAACAATAGACCACATGTATGCAGTGATATGAAGACACCTTTAATATCATTTATCGTGATAAACCAATTGCAATAGTGATAGCTATTAAAAGTTATTATATTTAGACGAACATGGTAGTAAAGTAGTCTTATTCATAATTTGCAGCATTGCAAGGACGGTATGTGTTAGTTGTAGAGCACAAATTTGCTACTATATGCGATAGTTGTATTTTAAATGTAAGTTGCGTATTTATAATATTCATACATCTTATTGTTTGTATATGTTGTATGTAGGAAATCAGTTACAATATGTGAATCAAGTAGTGACTTGCAATACGATCCAAGGATTTTATTGTGTTAACTCTCAACAAGTAACGGGACAATGTTTTGACTACAAAGTTCGTTTTCTCTGTCCATGTACAAGTTAGTCTTGATTTATTTATTATAAGCAACGAGCCTGCAGTGATGTATGCCATTTTAGGAGCATGTGGAAATGACATCAAATTAGTGAATTCAGATGAAAAGGTAGACATTGTAATACCTACGTACGGCCATAATCTCAGCTGTGAGTGGAAAGTTGTAGCACCAGAAGGTAGACAGATCAAGTTAATGCTTGCACCTGGACAAAAACAGCTTGATGTTGAGCATGCTGTACTAACTATCCAGTCTAAGTTGAAACAGTCAACGTACCAATTGATTGACAGCCGTAAAGGACTCTGGCCTCCAACTACCAGAGCAATGGTCTCAAAAGAAAACAAATTGATAATACACTTCTATGGCAATGTTATGTACACAAATTTGAGATTGCAGTGTGAATTGCTACCTGGTAAGAACCAATCATTGTTAAGCATGAAATCCAAGCTACTAGTTGACCATGAGTTTCAGCTTTGGTTAAGTACTCAGTCTATGTGTGTGATAACTGCCTTATAATATTGCAGAATCGAGAACCTTTACTCCATGTAACTTCACATCTAACTTCTGTGACTGGAAAAGATGGAGCAAAATATGGACACGCTGTTAGACAACAATGAGTAAGTAATTTTAAGCTGTAATAACCATTTGTTTGTTCTAGTGCCTTGTTATGATGAAAAGATTGGCTACGTCGGTAAATTGTCAACAACAGAATCCGGCATAAAGTGCCAAGCTTGGCACACTCGGTACCCGCATAGACAAGCAGCTATTGTGTATAAGTATGAAGAGCTCAGAGGGACAAATTATTGTCGGAATCCAGGAGGCATGATGTCACAACCATGGTGTTACACTAAAAACCGGAGAGTGGTACGACAAGTCTGTTCTGTTGTTCAGTGCAGCACATCTAGAACGGGTATGAACTGTATAATAGTACATTATCATACTACACAATTATCTGTTGAATTATCTAATGATATAGGTATGGTTTTGGCATTGCGAATGCACGAGTCACTTGTCACTGGTGATCTCTACCGCATCGTTAGTCCATTATATGAAGGTGTTAAAGGCAGCTGTCTTTCATTCAACTACAAACTGAACACTGTTGGAAACAGATTGTTGATTATTACTGTTAAAAATGTGGAAAACATGTCTGTGGCAAAGAGAGCATTTAATGGAACAAAGAGCAATGGGTGGTTTCGAGGTTATCTTAAGATTCCTGATGACACAAAATTTTACATTTATGTTGCAACTAGAATACCATTTTATGGGAGTACTGGTGATGTGGCCGTTGATGACATACATATTGTGAAGTATCCAGAACGTAAGTAGTAGTGACATCAAAATGTGGTGTGTGTGTGTGTGTGTGTGTGTGTGTGTGTGTGTGTGTGTGTGTGTGTGTGTGTGTGTGTGTGTGTGTGTGCAAATGTGTGGATGCGATAGCTCAGTTGGTTAGAGAGTCATCTTACGGAGTGTTTACATCCGGGACCTTGAAGGGTCACAAGTTCAAGTCACAGTGATGGCAAGCTATGGCATAATTTCCTTACGCAAGAAACTAACACACATTTGCTTCTCTCGACTCAGGAGTAAATGAATACCTGGTCATTGACTGGGGTCCTAAGCAGCCATCAGCTGTGACGTGATATCAGCCACTGGGGTTCTGGTGAGACTTTGGGTGCTCACACCACAGTTGGCTTCACAAGTTGGTGCTCCTGCGAATGCCTAGCCCGGCTCCAGGAGTTTGCTAGTGCAGGCCCAGAGTTCCCTGAGTAGCGCACAGGGCCCACTTTAAGAGCTGGCGGCGTGACCTTTAGGATTTAGGATTTTTAGGTGTGTGTGTGTGTGTGTGTGTGTGTGTGTGTGTGTGTGTGTGTGTGTGTGTGTGTGTGGTGCTGTAGCTCAATTGGTTAGAGAGTGCAATTGGAGAATGAGCACATCCGGGACCTTGCAGGGTTGCAGGTTCAAGTCACAGTGATGGCGAGCTATGGCATAATTTCCTTAAGCAAGAAACTTACACACAATTGCTTCTCTTGACTCAGGAGTATAAATGAGTACCTGGTCATTGACTGGGTACATGACCGCTGGCTTGGCAGTAACATCATGCAGCAGAGGGGTACTTGTGGGCCTTGGTGTCCAGTCCCAAATCCGCGCCATGGTCAGTGCCCCTGTGGCCAAGCTCCAGGTGGATTGTAGCGCATGGAGGCCCTGTCTCTAGAGGCAGGGGGAGCTATCTCTGTAACTGACCTTAAGGTTGATGTCATTCACGAATGACGTGGAGGGCTTGACATTTGTCCATTTGTCCATTGTGTGTGTCTGTGTGTCTGTGTGTCTGTGTGTGTGTCTGTGTCTGTGTTCTGTGTCCGTGTGTGTGTGTGTCTGTGTCTGTGTCTGTGTCTGTGTTCTGTGTCCGTGTGCGTGTGTGTGTGTGTGTGTGTGTGTGTGTGTGTGTGTGTGTGTGTGTGTGTGTGTGTGTGTCTTTGTCTGTGTCTGTGTCTGTGTGCGTGTCTGTGTCCGTGTCTGTGTGCTTATGTGGTGTTTACATGTGCAAGATTTATTATTTAGTAACAAAATTTCATTGTCTTGCAGGGTTTTCTTGTTGGTCTTCTAACTCAAGTTTATGTCCTGTAACCATGATGCCAAGTGAAGGGAAATGGGAGTTGAAATCCTACATTAAAGAAACAGTAACAACAGGGCTACCAATGCAAACTCCAGGTACATTGTATGAAATTCTTGTTGTAGATACTTTTAAAATGAATTTGAATTTGCTATGGTGTGATCGACAATAGTACTGTTTCTGGGTTAGATTATAAAAGTCTTGGTTGTCAAAAGAGAAGTGATCGACAGTCAAAAAAGACTTTCCTAGCATCGTTTCATTTATTGGAGACAAATAGTAGTCTGTTTCAGCATTGGCCACGTTATCGTGATCCGTCAGAATGTGCAAAGGCAGCGTTCACTCTTGGCTATAAATTCTTTGCCATTGGTCCAAGGTTATTCTGTTATGCATCACATGATTTGAAGCTTGATTATGACGGACAACTAATAAAATCAGACTGTCCTTCTCTATCTCATTATCCCATTGAAAGAAATTTCTTTCTGTATGAGCTGATCAGTCAAATTGGCAGGTTTACATGGCTGCAACAACTGACTCTCCAGTATGGTGAGAAAACTGGCATTTAGTAGCTACTACTTTTGGTGTAGTCAATTAACTGTGCATTGTTGCTTTTATAGGTTACTTTATGTCGTATGCATTTTCCAGTCAGCAGACTTTGCGTTCGTCGTACATAAGTTGGATCTGGTTGCGTGACGCAGGAAATGAACAGATGTGTGTTTCATTTGAGTATAACTCTAATGTTGACAATTTGTATGTTGAACTGATGGAAGACAGCTTATCACAAACACGAGTGGGAAGGAAAAAGTATGTGGTCTGGAAAGCACCATCACTGGGAACAGGCTGGAAATTTGCTACATTTTACTTGCCACGAGACTCCAATATAGTTGCTGTACAAGTTCAGATTGTAATGACACGCAGTATTTCTAATGAAGGGTACTTTGACATTCGAAACTTGACAGTTTTGCCATGTGCAACAGGTAAAACAGGTTTTGGTAATGCTAAGAACTGAACAGTATAATTGCATGTGCAGCAAATATTTTGTCTGATTTAGTCATATCTAACACACACACACACACACACACACACACACACACACACACACACACACACACACACACACACACACACACACACACACACACACACACACACTAATGATTTAGTTAATCTATCTTTTTTGATATGTAAAATGTAATTCTATTTATCTATCATGTAAGGTAACGTAACGTATGATTCTAGAGGTTTTAGTTGCAGCTTTTCTTTTTGAATTTGTGATTTTGAATTTCTACACACTTACTTGTTTTAGCTGATTTTGTTTACATCATTATCTGTTTTTTGCAGCACCAAATTGCACATTTGATTCATCTTTATGTGGTTGGGATAGTAAAGACAAGGGAGGTTGTTCAAACTGGAGAAGAGGGGAATTCACTCACTATTATCCTCTCAACGTGACATTACAATCGAGTGACTAAAACATCTGACATTTATTGCATGTAATTGTTTAAGATGATTGTTGATATGTTTGCAGGATATGGATATGTTCTTAGCACTCACTACTGCGTTGCTTCAACTTCTAATAATAAACGGCAATTTGTATATTTTAGAAGTCCTCCCATGGTTAGTCAGGGCTATCGTTGCTTTGGTTTTCACTACTCGATGGCTGGCACCCAATATTATTTCAACTCTGGGTGGAGGTATTACTGGTCATACAGTGTTAGGGCATTAGTTAATGGAAGAGTTCATATGGAAGAGTTTCTCCAGTTGTCGAGAGGGACCAACAACAGACCAGGAAACTGGAAGCTTGGATTTCTTACCTTACCGATTGAATTTCAAGGTTTTCTTGAGATCGAGTTTAAGGCATGCAGGTACTGCTATTTGGCTTTGGATAACTTTGTGTTTTCTACAACTAAGTGTGGTGACGGTAAGTAGCTGTTGTCTTCACCTGCTGTTGTGTAACTAATTCGGTTTATATGTATTGTAGCAAGTGATCATTGTGCCACTGGAAGACATAATTGTGAACAATTATGCATTCAAGGGTTTACACAGTATTTTTGTGGTTGCAATGAACGATACAAACTAGGAAGTGATGGTCATTCGTGTCTACGTAAGTTGTCATAATGACAGACTTTAGCTAATTTATTGCATTTAATCTAAATTTATTTGCGAAGCTGTGTGTCATCCTCCATGTCAAAACAATGGAAGATGTGTTGCACCAAACCTGTGTGAGTGCACTAACAGATACACAGGCTATTACTGTTCTCTATGTAAGTACTTGCCGTGCACACCGGTTTAGCAAAGTAACTTGCTTTGATGCAGTCTGTGGAGATTCTTACCAAACGAGTGAAATGGGAGTGCTCAATCCTCCAGTGAATGCTTTGTGGCGGCGTCAAAAGCTGAGATGTCAGTGGACAGTTGAAGCACCCGAAGGATTTTTGATACATTTGAAGTTTGACAAGATGGATGATGGTTGCAACACACGGTGCTCATCTGAAAATGTTACAATTCGAGGTGTGCAGGATGATCAAGTAGTGATATGTCATGGAGCTCATATCCCTCATGATGTAATTTCACTGGGGAGTAGATTGTCTATTCTATATATGAGTTGGACTAAACGTCAACCCTCCTCTTGTGTGTTTCGGATGAGATATCAAGTCTATGGTAACTTGTTAGCATCTTCAAACTGTCACAAAAATTTTGTTATATGGTACATGTTATGGGGTTTAGAATCTGCATGCAGAATGGATTGCTCAAATCTCAAAGCAAATGAACGGTACTCAAGCAGCCATAGGTTTTATAATATACTAATTTTAGGATTTGAATCACATTGTGCGTGTGCATGCGCGTGCATGCAAATACTTGAGTGAGTCCAAAAGAACCATTTGCGTTGGATAGCATGTCAACTGTGTGTCATCAAGATTAGTGTATATAGTGATAGAAATAAGTATGTTTTGTTTGCTTTTGTACATATGCACTTGCATGGCTTTCTTTTGTGCACATAGATGTTGTCTTCACGGGTTTGTGCTGGCTGTCCCTGGCATATTGCGCCAAGGCACAACAGCTGTCGTTAATGTCATGCTTCACAAATCTATTGGTCCATTGACAGTTAATTCTACTCTAACCACTGCCACAGATGACATAATATTGACATCAACACAGAAAACAAAACAGAAAAGTATGTATTAATTAGCGTTTTTGCTTTTTGTTGCTTCACATCAACTAATTGATGTTAATCATCAGGTAATGGAGAATTACAATACTTTACCATTGAGGTGTGACATTTGAGATTCATATATGTTCTTGTTTCTTTACTGTTGTAACTTTAATTCAGATACCCAACAATGTTGAATCAGGGCAATACAAACTGGCAGTGAATGGTACAATTAGTAGGCAGCTTGCTGTTCATGGAGTGATGAGCGTTGGAGTTGCTGCAAGAGGTCCAACCGTGTTGGTGCAGACAGACAAACCTGTGTACAAACCGGGTCAAACGGGTGTGTTTTAGACGACAGGTGTTGTGAAACTCAACTGAACTTGCAGTTTTGGAATTTTTAGTTCAAGTGAGAATTCTGGTATTGGATTATGAAATGAAACCGTTCAATACATCGGTAAGGTTATCAGAGAAGCTTGAGAAAATGTGTTTTGAAGGAAGTTGCATCTTTAGGTAACAGTGGAGATTACAGTTAAGTGACTGATCGATGTCATATTATGTTTTAGACTATCTTTTTTTGTGTGAAGGATGGCAGAGGCATGAAAGTTTTACAGTGGCTAAATGTTCGACCAACAAATGGCAAGTTGATAGAAGCATTGTTATTATGACTATGTAGTCATCTAGCAGATGATTTCACAGGACTTTTGTCTCGATCCATTCCTTTGTCTTCTCAGCCTGTTACAGGCACTTGGAACATTTCAATCTTTGCAACATTTTTTCCAAGTGACGAGGTATGAGCAAAGCAGTTTACTGCTACTTGGTACATGTATGATTTCTGTTTTTGTTTTAGAAACAGCGTGTGCAATCAGCTTGTTTTGACGTCAGAGAATATGGTTTGCAAAAATTGCATCAGTGATATTGATGTGGACTAATTGCGCTTAATTTGGGATAGTTCTTCCAAAATTTGAGGTAGTTCTTTATGTTCCAACTTACGCTGTTAAAGGTGACACTGACTTAATAGGAGCAGTGGCTGCAAGGTGTGTATAACAGTTTGATGAGGTTTGTCAGTTTCAACTGTTTCAATTGTGTCATCAGGTACACATATGGAAAGCCAGTGCAGGGACGTGTTTGTGTGTATGTTTTGCCCATGTTCACATCTTTGCCATACTATTTACGTTCTATTACTGTTAAACCAACTAAACTCTGTCAGTCGGTCAGACTTCATGCACAGTCTCTTGTTTTATGCAACTACATGTTTATCACATTGTGCAGATTGATGGATTGTCTGATTTTTCAGTGTTACTAAATTCAGTCACTAAATACAACAGATGGCCAACAACTTTGGAAGTTAATGTCACTGTAACTGAGAAAGGTACAGGTGTCTCTGCAAATGCTTCTCGTCTGATAATGGTTGCATCAAAACCATTGCTCCTACACTTTTTGCCGGGCACACCCACATTGTTTCATCCTGGTTTGCCATTTACTGTCAGGGTATATGGTACATGAATATAACAATTGTTAGGTGATGTCACTATACTTGCATGTGTTTTTTAGGTGTTTGTCATGACTCCTGAATGTTATAGCATATTTAGTCCAGTGGGTTAACTGTATAATTTAAGATTAAATCATTTACTGACAAATAAGACCTTAATTATGTACATCTATGCACATACGTCTATGCACATGTTAACACATCCATTTGCTTTGTTACCCTTCTGAGTGCTTTTAGATTGTCCAGAATCATTCTACGTGCTTCAATGTGTCTTTGGTGAGAACTCATTGTGTAGCTGGTGTTCAGCCAGGATATGTTAAAGCCTATTCGTATTACAATCCCGGTATGTACTATACACTCAATCAACCTAAGCAAATGTTGCCAGTTTGGTTTGTTAAATTTAGAGTTTACTACTATGATTTCATACATGCCTCCTGATACTGTGGCAAACAGTCTTGATGCTTGTGAGATACCCGAGGAGGGGACTCAGGGAGAGTCTGGTGCTAATGAACTTGAACTGACAGTCAAGCAGACACCATCAGATGATGGTAAGTGATGCATTCATGTCAATATTGCCTCGCATTTCTATTGATTTTATTGTTAATTTGTAGAAGAAATACTTGATACTTTCTGATTACAATCAGGGAAGATCAGGAATTGTGTTACTTTGTAGCCAGTGATACTGTGATGTAGGATCTCGGCAACATTGATGTGAATGCATTGTGTGGGTATTTGCTGTATTGCATTGCAGAGCTGTAAGGTGAAGACTTCAAATTAACGCATTGTGGATGGATGGATAATGGATAGGCCAACATGCAACCCTCACAACCTTTAGTGCCTCCCTTGTAGGGATCAATCACGAAGTAGCCATAGTATTGCGTTTGTTCATGATTGATCACAGAGAATGGATGAATCACCAATCAACAACCGCCAACGTTCATGAGAGGACTTTTAATCAAAACAATCTAATTCATGTTTGCAATTATCAACAGAAACTTTAGTACACCTGTCGTTTCCCTGCATTTGTATTGGAACCTGTAAACCAGGAATAACGTTTATATACCGTACGTGATTCTCTGACGATTACAAACAACTACACCTAGAATTTTGAAAATAGTAGACAGCGATGCGAAGGCAAGGATCGATAGTACGAGTGCCATCATTGTAACCAGGTCCATCCCAATATACATGCACGTGACGGTAGTATGTGTAGTTTGTTTCCCTGTCTGTTCTAACTAGCTAGCAGCTCTTGATGCCGACACTGACATGCAACGCTCAAGTGTCGGCGGGGGCACCGTACACGTGTACAACCCAGAACGGGTTTATATCTGGCGTATGTAGAACCGTTCCATCGTCGACGGAACGCTACTGTACAGCCTAGAACCATACCAGACAGTTTCATGATGCGAAAATCAGTGCATTCTACAGAGTTGCCAACTCGCACGCAACTTGCGTGAGTCTCACGCAAGTTCCTTCAGGTCACACGCTCATACGCAAGGAACACAGATCTCACGCAACTTTTAGATAGCTGAAACTAGACCCAGGCAGACTCTAGACATGTACTTATAGTGAAACTATACAGTAGGTACACCGTAGACTATGCAAAAATCTGTAGTGTCTGATACTAGTGTCTGATCGTAGCGAGGCTTCTAGTCCGGGTCGCACAACAGACATGGGCGTGGTCCTATATGGTATCCATCGAGCTTTTGGTGTGGTGTGTGTGTGTGTGTGTGTGTGTGTGTGTGTGTGTGTGTGTGTGTGTGTGTGTGTGTGTGTGTGTGTGTGTGTGGTGTGTGTGTGTGTGTGGTGTGTGTGTGTGTGTATGTGTGTGTGTGTGTGTGTGTGTGTGTGTGTGTGTGTGTGTGTGTGTGTGTGTGTGTACACAAATCTCAAATTTCTCCTACCCACGATCACGTTTCATGATAGGACCTACCTTAAAAAATCGTTTCCGTGTTCGACTACAGATAAGTCTAGGAACGATTCGTGCAAGTGACCAAATGGTGGCAAAAACTCTTCATGAACTTCCGTCGCCCCATCCTTTTGTATTGTAGCTAGGGACTGTGTGTACGTGACAACCAAGAAATACCTTCAGGAGTTGAATGCCACCTACAGTCAACTATTCACACGTCCCATACGTAATTACAGTATGATCAATCCTTTACTACACTGTGCTGCATCTAACACTGTTGATAGTCAATGTTTGCCGATATCAATTTCTATGTCAGTAAATACCATACCACTGTTGTTACAACGGAACTGAGTGCATACCTAGACTGTACATTTCAATTGTCTTGATCGCGATCGCAAAACGACGACTACCTATACCAGGCCTCTAGCCGTAATCTAAACTACTAAGAAGTTTGCATGTTTACTTCCATGACAGCTAGGGTTTCAACAAATACGTATTGTCTAGCTAGGACTCAGCGTTTCAGTAGACGGTCTGAAAACTCCGTTGGATGCGTTACTCACGAACGCGAGGCGCCTACGGATACGGTACAACTAGTTTAAAATCTAACGAGACTGCCCTAAAGTGATCGATGATTACGAATAACCAACAGCTGAACTCCCAAATGCCCGCGCGCTAGTCCGGAAATCGAGAATGCATACAATAGTCTCGTTTAGTATGCAAATGTACGGAATACTAGGCGCGCGATATTATGCAAATGTCTGGAATATTACGCTACGCGATCTCGAGGAAGCGACCAACAGTGAACACCCAGTAGGAGGATGAAGATGGCTTTCCAGCTCCGGATCCAGGAATTTTTGAAAGAGGGGTTCACCGTTAGCAGTTATTTATAGTATTACTAATTTTCTCTTTTCTAATAAAATTATATGAAATTATTGAACCACACCTATTGAAAAAGAGGGGATTAAACCCCCTTAACCTCCCTCTGGATCCGGCCCTGCTTTCATCTAGATACCCCAGGCAAGTCTAGTTCTGAAGCTGTCAAAGATATTCAGCCAATTCTACTACTAGTCCGCGCATCCAGTCCGCGCATCCAGTCCCTCCCCTTTTCCACTTCAGGATCCGGAAGTCCAAATACATTGTGCGTACCCTGTACATATCCAGATTCATCGGGAGAGCTCTAGAGTTTACTGTTTGTAAAAATTTAGGTATTTACTAGTTGTTTATGGCCACGCCCATATGCATATCTAAGACTTTAGGTACTGATAGATCTCACGCATTTTCAGTCTTCCTGGTTGGCAACTCTGATTCTATCTCAATCTAGATACTTTAATTAATTGAGTAAATCTGTTTTATTGGTAACCGCTTGAAGACGATTCAGCGTCGCGTTACAATCTAGAATCCGTACTAAGTTTGTCGTGCGAAAATCAGCGCGTTCTATCGCAATTATACATAAACTTTGAGTAAATCAACGACATCAGTAATAATTGCCGAGCGTAGCGAGGCTTCTAATCCGAGTCGCACAATAGAAATGGGCGTGGTCCTATATGAGTCTCCATCGACCTTGTGTGTGTGTGTGTGTGTGTGTGTGTGTGTGTGTGTGTGTGTGTGTGTGTGTGTGTGTATGTGTGTGTGTGTGTGTGTGTGTGTGTGTGTGTGTGTGTGTGTGTGTGTGTGTGTGTGTGTGTGTGTGTGTGTGTGTGTGTGTGTGTGTGTGTGTGTGTATACACAAATCTCAAATTTCTCCTCCCCACAACCACGTTTCATGATAGGACCTACCCTAAAAAATCGTTTTCGTGTCCGACTACAGATGAGTCTAGGAACGATTCGTGCAAGTGACCAAACGACGGCAAAAACGCTTCATGAACTTTCGTCGCCCCATCCTTTTGTATTGCAGCTAGGGACTGTGTGTACGTGACAACCAAGAAACACCTTCAGGAGTTGAATCAGAATGCCACTTACAGTCAACTATTCACACGTCCCATACTTACAGTATGATCAATCCTTTGCTACACTGTGCTGCATCTACCACTGTTGATAGTCAATGTTTGCCGATATCAATTTCTATGTCAGTAAATACCATACCGCTGTCGTTATAACGGAACTGAGTGCATACCTAGCTAGACTGTACATTTCAATTGTCTTGATCACGATCGCAAAACGACGACTACCTATACCAGGCCTCTATACGTAATCTAAGCTAAACTACTAGGAAGTTTGCATGTTTACTTCCATGACAGCTAGGGTTTCAACAAATACGTATTGTCTAGCTAGGACTCGGCGTCTCAGTAGACGATCTGAAAACTCCGTCGGACGTGGTACTCACGAACGCGAGGCGCCTACGTATACGGATACCGTACAACTAGTTACGAAATTTGTAATGCTGGAGGCAATGAAATGAAGAAGAACTAAAGTGCTAGACTCATGATCAGCTGGGAACTAGCACCAACATAGATCACTCCTAGGAAGGGGATGGACACATTGACCGGCACGTGCACGTGAGATGGTCGACATGCCACATACCTCGATAACAATGAGCGCATGCGCTGCATTCCAATTGACCGTCCAGAGGTGTAACCCTGGCGCATGCGCGCCTCGGGTTAACTTAATTAACAACAGTTATATCTAGCTAGAGCGCTGGTGCCACCTACTACAATCTAGTAGTCTGCTAGACTCTAGTCTGTCAGCAGACAATTGAGGGCAGGGCTTGTAGGTGCAGCGTATCCGTGGAGTGATCAAAGAGATTAGCAAACCACCTCACAAAGTCTAGCTACATTTCTTTTGTGAGAGTTAAGTTACAGAGTGACACGTCAAGCCACAAGTGAAAATCATCATTTAAGACTTTTATTTTATTTGCCAAATGACTACAATATTGACCGCCTTGTACACTCGCTCAATGATCCCAAAAAAGCATCACTTACCACTGCAATCTACCCGCCTATGGTTTTCGCTAAAAAAAGCATCACTTACCACTTCAACCTACCTGGAAATCATTTGCACGTAGCTGAACACTTCGTCACTCCTTTAATACAAACAGGCACAAACGTGCAAAGAATTAGTACAAAGTATACCGACATCAGCCAGTTAGAGCTATCAACTCCAGCGACAATATCTTGACGTCATATGTTGTAGGTGTATAATCTCTGAAGCAAAGCCAGCAATCGCAGTCGAGCTTCTGCTTTCTTGATTCTAGGTGCATCCTCAGTATCGTCTGTCAGACAAAGTACTTCAAATTTAATGGCAGTTCAAATTGTTTGGTGCTTTGTAAGCATCATTCTGATTAGTGTGACTGTCACTGGGTATTATGCTATTTAATTAATCAAGTTGTCTAATTCAGTAGATGAATGTCTTTCTTTTTGTGCAGCCATATTGTTCCCAGCAAGAATGTGTTTGTTAATGGAAGTTCGTTTTGTCTTTCGATGTTGCATATGCCATAACGTCATTGTTGACTTATTTTCAGGCCTCTGTTGGACACGATTTGTAAATAAGGACAAACCAAGTGGCACTGGTGACTGGGAGACACTGAGCTCTCTTCTTCGAGGCCGATATGATGTTTGTTCAAAGCCAAGAGACATAGATTGTCAAACAGCAGCAGGTATGTCTTTGACATAGAATCTATAGCTACATGCACGACCATTTCAATTTTGAATACTAACATAGTAAGTACAGTACAAGAGTACTTGATCACTATGCATGATCTCAACGGATATGTAGACTAGTTTTCAAACCAGATATGATCATGAGCTCGAGCCTATTGTTTTAAGCTAGATTTCATTGACTGAGTTGTAGGTGCATCTTCCCACAGACAGTAATATAGACACTTAGTTTACACCTTGACAGATGTAATGCTATCCAATGTGGTTTCAGCTGACAACCTGGTAAGGAGCTATTAAATAAAGGTCAAAATGACACCTAATAATTGGCAGTAGATCTAGAAGATCCAGAGAACTAGAGGTTTAATTAATTGTGCATTAGGCTAGAACTAATATACATGTAAATATTATAAACTAGCGTCCTCCCTTTCTACTAGTAATTAGACAGGCGCAGATACAGAATTTTTCGAAAGAGGGGTCTAGTTGTATTATTAACCGCGCCCCTTAATTAACAGCTAAATCTGGGGTGCATTTCTTTTGCCTCTTCTACTCTTCTGGAATAGAGGTGTCAGAAGAGAACAGAAGAGGTCGATCATGCGCAGTCTGATCAGAAGAGCCAAGCCAAAGAAATGACCAGAAGAGGACCAAGAAGAGCTGAGCATGCGCATTAATAGTTTTAGAGTACAGACGTACTCTAGTTGTGAAATTAATTAGCAAAATAAAGTTTTCACTAAAGAAATTGAATCTCTACTTGAAAAGGCGACTTCTACAACCGTTGTCTCCGTTTCTGGTGCCTCAAAGGGGGTCCTTGGAGAACACTCACTAGCAGCAGCTGTAGTTGTGGGACTTGATATTGCTGGAAGACCACTTGGTTTCCAAAGCAATGGAAGCGAAGGACGCTCGTACGGCTCCATCGATACGAGTGTGTTTAATGCGCATGTCTCACAAGTCACGAGACCTCTTCTCTTCTGCCTCTTCCGCCTTTGGGCCAGAAGAGCCAGAAGAGGTCGCGTGACTCTTCTGGCCTCTTCCAGAAGAGCAGAAGAGGCAAAAGAAATGCACCCCTGTATTTGACTTACGGAACCAGCAAACTCACTTCAATCTGTATTAGGGTTAATTTCCTAGCATATTCATTAGATAATTATAGGCATACAAGTCTAGAATTGAATGAATTAGCCCATCGAAACATTATTGCACGTTACTTTGATATTAATCCATGCAGAGAAAGATACGCCACTCTTTGCACACCTCTTTGCAGCACAGGACTCAGAGCCAACACAAGGACAGAACACAAGAGACAGACGACTGCTGCCATCCCATGCAGGTGAAATCCTCACTGCAGACGGATATATAGAAAAACGGAAGGTTAAAAACGTACAGAAAATGGCAAGAAAGGAAAGCTACAACGTCAAGAAACTCGTCTCCCATCAGGGAAGTCCAAGACAACGTTTGCAATGGGAGTGGATGGTTCAAGCAGCGACGAGAATGATTCCTTTTGTACCAGTTACGGTCAATCGTACTACCAAGACTCCTAAAGAAGGATGGATAGGCAGCGACAATCCCGGCTGTAGCCATTGGTTCCACTACGGGTGCGCCATGCTCGATGATAGACTCGTGACCATTCTCGCCGCGCTTTCGTCATTCCCGGAGGCTCAATCCTCACCGCAGGGAGGATTGACAATCCGGGGAATGACGAAGGCGGGACAGACTGGCTCGAGTCTAGCTGGATGAGATGCCAGAACCTAGCAAATTCTGGAGCTGTCCAGACTGCATAGACGTCTAGGAGACGCGAAATCCTTGTTGCAAGCGTAGCTTCCAGTTCCGGTCCTGTTTACCGTAATAGATCGTTGGCTTAGTGCGAAAACGCCACAGTCCACCATTAGCGATAGTAGCGTTAATATCAACCTCTTTAGGACGTTACGTTCTAGTTGAATAATAATGTCTCAACGAATAGCTAGAGACTGGAGAGCGAGCCTGCGTGATCACCAAGGGCCAAGGGTAAATTGCGTTTCTAAATGAGGTTGTCGTAAGACTTCTGATCGGAGCTATTCTAATTACTTCGAAAGGGTGTCCACGGTTTGGCGAGTTTACCCTAGATGTAGTGTGGCATAAAACTTTGTAAACAAGACATATAGACTAGCGCCTGTAGGGTTTAAAAAGTGTTTGAAATTCGTGTGTTAGCTAACTAAGCCAGTTTGGGTGCATGATACGTGCGCAGGGTCATTGAAATTTCCTTTCGCACCTCCTTTGTCATTCCCGGATGTGGTTGTCCAATTTGGAGAGATGACTGTCCAATCTGGATAGGACTGTCAGCGGTATGAGTTTATTGGAAACGTGTACCTGGTCGGTGGCCATGGGCGCATAGTTGATGGTAAGTAAAAACCGGTGGTTGGCTAGAATTGCAATAGACAGAACTAGAACTTTTTGCCATCTAGCGAAGATTTTTTGTTACACGAACACTAGACTATGCAGTGATGAACACATATTTATCAATATCATTATAAAGCAATTGCAATAGCAACAGTTATTGAAAATTTATTATATAAAAACTAACAAAGTCAATGCTGTGATTATGAGTACACTACTGTACACTACCATCTAAATACAATATTATTATATAGTTTTAAAGCACATTTGCTTACAATAGTTGTATTTCAAATGTAATTTGTGTATTATATATACCAAACACAGATGTAAGAATATTGTATGTTAGTTGCAAGTAGCATGTGCAGAGATACATGATATATATATAAATATATATATATATATATATATATATATATATATATATATATGTATGTATGTATGTATGTATGTATGTATGTATGTATGTATGTATTTGTTTGATCTATTTGCATGTAGGAAAGAAGTTAAAATATGTGGATCAAGTAGTGACTTGCAGTAAGACCGAGGGATTTTATTGTATGAACTCTCGACAAACAACAGGACTGTGTTTTGACTACAGAGTTCGATTTCTTTGTCCATGCAGAAGTTAGTCATTGCTTTCTGTACTTTTATAAGCAACGAGTCTGCAGTGATGTGTGCCATTTTTAGGAGCGTGTGGAAACAACATCAATTTAGTACATTCAGATCAAAAGGTAGACATTGTAATACCTACGTATGGCAATAGTCTCAACTGCGAGTGGAGAGTTGTGGCACCGGAAAGTAGACAGATCAAGTTAACACTTGTACCTGGACAGAAACGGCTTGATACCGAACATGCTGTACTAACCATCCAGTCCAAGATGAGATCATCAACGTATCGATTGATCAACAGCCATGATGGACTCTGGCCTCCAACAACCAGAGCAATGGTGTCAAAAGGAAATGAACTGATGATACATTTCTATGGAAACGTTATGGATACAAATTTGAGATTGCAATGCACACTGCTACCTGGTAAGAACCAATCATCCAAGCTATCAGTTGACCATGAGTTTAAGCCGTAGCTGGGTTAGTGTACTCAGTCTATGTGTGTGATAACTGCCTTATAATATTGCAGAATCGAGAATCTTTACTCCATGTAACTTCACTTCTGGCTTCTGTGACTGGAAAAGACGGAGCAAAATATGGACACGCTGTTAGACAACAACGGGTAAACAATTTTATACTGTAATAACTATGTGTTTGTTCTAGTGCCTTGTTATGATGGAAATATTGGCTACGTTGGTCAATTGTCAACAACTGTTTCCGGCAGAAAGTGTCAAGCTTGGCATACTCGATACCCGCATAGACAGGCAGCTAGTGTGTACAAGTATGGAGAGCTCAGAGGGACAAATTATTGTCGGAATCCAGGAGGCACGATGTCACAACCATGGTGTTACACTACAAACTGGAGAGTGGTACAAGAGGTCTGTTCTGTGGTTCAGTGCAGCACATCTAGAACGGGTATGAACTGTACAATAGTACGTTGTCATACTACACAATTATCTATTGCAATGATCTAATTGATATAGGGATGGTTTTGGCATTGCGAAAGTACAAGTCACTTGTCACTAGTGATCTCTACGACATCACTAGTCCGTTATATGAAGGTGTTAAGGGCAGCTGTCTTTCATTCAACTACAAACTGAATGCTGTCGGAAACAGATTGTTGATTGTTACTGTTAAAAATGTGGAAGACACGCCTGTGGCAAAGAGAGCATTTAATGGAACAAAGAGCAATGAGTGGTTTCGAGGTTATCTTAAGATTCCTGATGACACAAAATTTTACGTTTATGTTGCAACTAGAATACCAGAGGATTGGAATACTGGTGATGTGGCTGTTGATGACATACATATTGTGAAGTGTCCAGAACGTAAGTAATAGGAACATTATAATGTTGTGTGTGTGTGTGTGTGTGTGTGTGTGTGTGTGTGTGTGTGTGTGTGTGTGTGTGTGTGTGTGTGTGTGTGTGTGTGTGTGTGTGTGTGTGTTCACGGTCACATGGTGTTTACGTGTGTTTCATTATTTAGTAACAAAATCTCATTGTCTTGCAGGGTTTTCTTGTTGGTCTTATAACTCAAATTTATGTCCTGTAACCATGATGCCAAGTGAAGGGAAATGGGAGTTGAAATCCTACAGGAAAAGAACAGTGACAACAAGGCTACCAATGCAAACTCCAGGTACATTGTATGACATTCTTATTGTAGATACTCTTAAAATGAATTTGAAATTGCTATGGTGTGATCGACAATAGTACTGTTTCTGGGTTAGACTATAGAAGTCTTGGTTGTCGAAAGAGAAGTGATCGACTGTCAGAGACTTTGCCTGCATCGTTTCATTTATTGGAGACAAATAGTAGTCTGTTTCAGTATTGGCCACGTTATCGTGTAGGAGCGTCAGAATGTGCAAAGGCAGCATTCACTCTTGGCTATAAATTCTTTGTCATTGGTCCAATGTTATTGTGTTATGCATCACATGATTTGAAGCTTGATTATGATGGACAACTAATAAAATCGGACTGTCCTTCTCTATCTTATTATGCGATTGGAAGAAATTTCTTTCTGTATGAGCTGATCAGTCAAATTGGCAGGTTTACATGGCTGCAACAACTGACTGTCCAGAATGGTGAGAAAACTGGCATTTAGTAGCTACTACTTTTGGTGTAGTCAATTAACTGTGCATTTTTACTTTTATAGGTTACTTTATGTCGTATGCATTTTCCAGTCAGCAGACTTTGCGTTCGTCGTACATAAGTTGGACCTGGTTGCGTGACGCAGGAAATGAGCAGATGTGTGTTTCATTTGAGTATAACTCTAATGTTGACAATTTGTATGTTGAACTGATGGAAGACAGCTTATCACAAACACGAGTGGGAAGAAAGTATGTGGTCTGGAAAGCACCATCACTGGGAACAGGCTGGAAATTTTCTACATTTTACTTGCCACGAGACTCCAATATAGTTGCTGTACAAGTTCAGATTGTAATGACACGCAGTATTTCTAATGAAGGGTACTTTGACATTCGAAACCTGACAGTTTTGCGATGTGCAACAGGTAAAACAGGTTTTGGTAACAATAAGAACAGTAGAGTTGCATGTGCAGTAAATGTTGTTTGAGTTCAATAGTGATTTGTTATTTAATAGTAAGCTACGTGCATGGATGTGTGTGTGTGTGTGTGTGTGTGTGTGTGTGTGTGTGTGTGTGTGTGTGTGTGTGCGCGTGTGTGCATACGTGCGTGCATGTGTGCATGCGTGTGTGTGTGTGCATGCGTGCGTGTGTGCATGTGTGTGTGTGTGTGTGTGTGTGTGTGTGTGTGTGTGTGTGTGTGTGTGTGTGTGTGTGTGTGTGCTCTCTCTCTCACATGCACGCATGCACGCACGCACACACACACACACACACACACACACACACACACACACACACACACACACACTGTGTACACACGTGCACACACACACACACACATGCTTGCAAATGTATCTCTTTGATACGTAATTTGTAATTGTATCTATTTTCAGTTGTGTGAGGTAACAAACAATTCAAGAGCTTTACTTGCATATTATGATTTTGAATTTCTACACACATAGTTATTTTATGGCTGATTGTGTTTACATCGCAATCTGTTTTTTTGCAGCACCAAATTGCACATTTGATTCATCTTTATGTGGTTGGGATAGTAAAGACAAGAGAGGTTGTTCAAACTGGAAAACAGGGACAACCACTCACTATTATCCTCTCAACGCGACATTACAATCGAGTAACTAAAACATCTGACATTTATTGCATGTAATTGTTTAAGATGATTGTTGATATGTTTGCAGGATATGGATATGTTCTTAGCACTCACTACTGCGTTGCTTCAACTTCTAATAATAAACGGCAATTTGTATATTTTAGAAGTCCTCCCATGGTTAGTCAGGGCTATCATTGCTTTGGTTTTCACTACTCGATGGCTGGCACCCAATATTATTTCAACTCTGGGTGGAGGTATTACTGGTCATACAGTGTTAGGGCATTGGTTAATGGAAGAGTTCGTATGGAAGAGTTTCTCCAGTTGTCGAGAGGGACCAACTACAAACCAGGAAACTGGAAGCTTGGATTTCTTACCTTACCGATTGAATTTCAAGGTTTTCTTGAGATCGAGTTTAAGGCATGCAGGTACTGCTATTTGGCTTTGGATAACTTTGTTTTTTCTACAACTAAGTGTGGTGACGGTAAGTAGCTGTTGTCTTCACCTGCTGTCTTGTAACTCTAATCAGGTGTATATGTATTGTAGCAAGTGATCATTGTGCCACTGGAAGGCATAATTGTGCACAGTTATGCATTCAAGGGTTTGCGCAGTATTTTTGTGGTTGCAATGAACGATACAAACTAGGAAGTGATGGTCATTCGTGTTTACGTAAGTTGTCGTAATTACAGGGTTTAGCTAATTTATTGCATTTAATCTAAATTTATTTGAGAAGCCGTGTGTCATTATCCATGTCGAAACAATGGAAGATGTGTTGCACCAGACCTGTGTGAGTGCACTGATGGATACACATTTGATGACTGTTCTCTATGTAAGTACTTGCCATGCACACTGTTTTAGTAAAGTAACTTGCTTTGATGCAGTCTGTGGAGATTCTTACCTAACGAGTGAAATGGGAGTGCTTAATTCTCCAGTAAATACTTTGCGGTGGCCTCAAAGGCTGAGATGTCAGTGGACAGTTCAAGCACCCGAAGGATTTTTGATACATTTGAAGTTTGACAAGATGGATGATGGTTGCAACACTTGGTGTTCATCTGAAAATGTTACGATTCGAGGTGTGCAGGATGAGCAAGTAGTGATATGTCGTGGAGCTCAGATCCCTCATGAAGTAATTTCACTGGGGAGTAGATTGTCTGTTTTGTATATGAGCTGGACTAGCAATCAACCCTCCTCTTGTGTGTTTCGAATGAGATATCAAGTCTATGGTAATTTGTTAGCATCTTCAAACTGTCACAAAATCTTTATTATATGGTGTTTTGTGGTTAATATTAGAACCTGCATGCAGAATGGATTGCTCAAATCTCAAAGCAAATGAACGGTACTCAAGTGGCTATAGTTTACTTACAATTCACTAATTTTAGGATTGGAATCACATTGTGTGTTTGTGTGTGTGTGTGTGTGTGTGTGTGTGTGTGTGTGTGTGTGTGTGTTTGTGTGTGTGTGTGTGTGTGTGTGCACGTGTGCGTGTGTGTGTGTGTGTGCATGTGTTTGCATATATGCACTTGGTTTCTTTCGTGAACATAGATGTTGTCTTCACGGGTTTTTGCTGGCTGTCCCTGGCATATTTCGCCAAGGCACAACAGCTGTGGTTAATGTCATGCTTCACAAATCTAATGGTCCATTGACAGTTAATTCTACTCTAAGCACTGCCTCAGATGATCTGATATGGACATCAACACAGAAAACAAAACAAAAAAGTGTGTACTGTATTATTGTTTTTGCTTGGTTGTTGCCTCACATCAACTAATTGATGTTTAGCATCAGGAAATGGAGAATTACAATACTTTACCATCGAGGTGCGACGTTTTGAGAGTCATATGTTTGTGTTCTTTATGGTTGTTACAATGTAACTTCAATTCAGATACCCAACAATGTTGAACCAGGGCAATACAAACTGGCAGTGAATGGTACAATTAGTAGGCAGCTTGCTGTTCGTGGAGTGATGAGCATTGGAATTGCTGCAAGAGGTCCAACGGTATTAGTGCAGACAGACAAGCCTGTATACAAACCGGGTCAAACAGGTGCATTTCAGAGGCCAAATGTTGCAAAGCTCAACTGAATTTCAGTTTTGGAATTTTAGTTCGGGTGAGAATTCTGGTATTGGATTATGAAATGAAACCATTTGATACATCGGTAAGGCTATCAGAGAAGTTTGCCAATAAGAAAATTTTGTTTTTTTGAAGGAAATTGTGTTTGTTTTAGGTAACAGTGGAGATTGCAGTTAAGTGACTGATGTCATATTACATTTAAACTGTTCATCTTTTCTGTGTGTAAAGGATGGCAGAGGCACCAAAGTTTTACAATGGCTGAATGTTCGACCAACAAATGGCAAGTTGCAATAGTGCATTGTTATTATTATATTGTCATCTAGCAGATGATTTTTACAGGACTTTTGTCTCGATCTATTTCTTTGTCTTCTCAGCCTGTTGCAGGCACTTGGAACATTTCAATCTTTTCAACCTTTTCCCCAAGTACTGAGGTACAAGGAAGTAGTTTATACATGTACTGCTACTCGATGCATGTATGATTTGTCTTGTGTTTTAGAAACAGCTTGTTCAATCAGTTTGTTTTGATGTTAGAGAATATGGTTTGCAAAGAATTGCATCAGCTATATTGATACGGACTAATTGTGCTTTGAGATAGTTCTTCCAAGATTTCAAGTTCTTCTTTATGTTCCAACGTACGTTGTTCAAGGTGACACTGACTTAATAGGAGCAGTAGCTGCGAGGTGTGTACAGTTCAAAGGCAGATTTGTCATTTTCAACTGTTTCAATTATGTCATCAGGTACACATATGGAAAGCCAGTGCAGGGACGTGTTTGTGTATATGTTACTCCGACGTTTACGTCTTTGCATTACTATTCTCGTTATCGTACTATTAGCCCAACTACACTCTGTCAACCGGTCAGACTCTGTGCACAGTCTCTTATTTGTGCAACTACATGTACATGTTATCACATTGTGCAGATTGATGGATTGTCTGATTTTTCAGTGCTACTAAAATCAGTCATTAAATACAATAGATGGCCAACAACTTTGGAAGTTAATGTCACTGTAACTGAGGAAGGGACGGGTGTCTCCATAAATTCTTCTCAGCTCGTAATGGTTGCATCAAAACCATTGCTGCTACACTTTCTACCTGGCACACCATCCTTGTTTCAACCTGGTCTGCCATTTACTGTCAAGGTACATGGTACATGAATACCTAGTAGACAATATTTAGGCAACATCACCATGCTTGTTTGCGTTTTGTAGGTGTTTGTCATGACTCCTGATTTTTTGCCATTTTTGAATGCAACTATTGTTACTTTACAATTTTACACAGACGAGATTGAGTTGGATGAAGTTGAGGTGGAAAGCATCAATGGATCTGCATCATATGATGTATTCTATAGCCACAATGGTTTTACGGAGCCGATACGTGTTGTGGTGTGTGTAGTCTGAATATAGTATTATACTGAAGCTGGTAATATTATGATATTGTTGTACTAGGCGACAGTGGAAACAACAGGAGGTGACAATCCAAATGTTAGGTCACATCACACCTTGCATCCTCTTATTACTCCGGACAATGACCACATTGATGTGGTTGCTAGTGATCTAGTTCTCACTGTTAGTATGCTGTATGCAACTAAGAGACTATTAGAATGGATTGATTGTGTGTGTGTGTGTGTGTGTGTGTGTGTCTTAGGGTAGAGCTCATGCTAGCCTGACATTGCTGTCTACCAAGGAAATTGAGACAACACTTTATTTAATGGTATGCCAATGTTAATATATTGCAGTGTTGAATTTTTTGATCTTGTTGATTATGACACATTTATAATTAAGTAGCAAACACATTTGGGGTTTGTCATTATTATTGTATACTAAAGTTATGAATATGACAAATGAGACTGAATTTTATTCTAACATTTAGTTGTGTACTTTGTGTTTATAGACTGTGGCAAATGGCAGGATTTGGGATTCATGGAGCATGCTCATTAAGACATCATTGTCAACTGTTTATAACAGAGTACACGAGTTTACATTTGAAATGCCTGTATCGTGTTCCCTGGCACCCACCTTTCACTTGGTGTCTTACTACTTAGCCAGGGATTCTATAGCTGTATGGGATACAACAAAGTTTGTTGTCCAATCGTGCTTCTCACATAAGGTTGCACATTTTTTTGGAAAGGAATGAGAAGAGATGTGATACATTGCTTGTTGTTCTAGGTTGACATTTCTTTCTCGGTTAATGAGACACGACCTGGTGATGTCGTGGAACTGTCAGTGAAAGCTGATCCTGGGGCCACAGTTAGCTTGACAGCTGTTGACAAGAGCGTTTACCTTTTGCCTTCTTTTTGCAGCAGCCAAGTGACAGTTGAGAGGGTATTCTAGCTTCTATATTATATTTTATAGACTGCATGTTATAGCAGTCTTTATCTATTGCTGCGCATTTCAATTGTATTAGGTTCATGAAAGAGTTTGGTCTGTTGTATAGCTTATGCGGGAAATATCAAAGTACAGCATTGGATTGAGCTCTGACTTTGAAGCTTTGGGATCTGGTAGCAGTGAGGCAAGTGAAACTGATGATGTTGTTGACTCAGATCTTGATTCACGTGATCCAAGACATTGGTGGCGGCAATGGTGGAAGAATGCAGATGTACCACGTGTGTTTAAGGTATTTAGTATATGTGATTTCATATGTGGGTAAATTAGGCTTAATACGAGTTATTGTTATTGCTTATGTGTAGTCATCTGGTCTTGTTGTACTTACCAACTACATATTTGGAAATGGCAACACAAGGCGCGTCAAACGCTTTGCTCGTGGAGGTGTGATGTAGTGGTAATGCATGTGAATAGTTTGCTTTGTATGTATTCTTTTGTTTGAATAGGTTCAGGATTTGGGTTTGGTGATGATGAAGATGATCCATTGGGTGAAGAACCACAGGAAAGCCAGAGAGTGAGATCATATTTTCCTGAGGCTTGGTTATGGGAAGAACGAAAGGCAAAGTATGTTTTAGTTGCAACTGTTTGTGCAAACATAATTAAGTATACGAATTTCTTGTGAAGTGAAAATGGCGAGGTACACATGAATGTTACAGTTCCTGACACAATTACTACATGGATTGCTGATGCTTTTGCTATTTCTGCTGATTCGCCTCTTGGAATGGCTGAGATACCGTCAGCTCTTGTCGCATTCAAGCCATTTTTTGTATCTCTCAGTCTTCCGTATTCTGTAATAAATGGTGAAGAGGTTGCAATAGTTGCTACAGTGTTCAACTATTTTTATGAAGACACAGAGGCAAGCAACGGCAACTCTGCATCATTATTACTATTGTTGTTCTTGTTATTGTTATTTTTGTTATTTATTGTTGTCAGTGTTGTTGTGTGTGCTTGTTTGAAATGTGATCTCTACATTTCTAGGTGGTTGTCATTATTGACAATTCAACAACTGGGTTTGACTTGGTTGGAGATGGAGTATCCAAGGTGTTACTTCAAGTTCCAGGCAATGACAGCATTACAACTCGATTTCCCATTGTTTCACGTAAACTGGGCAACATACCCATTCAAGTAACAGCTTTGTCATCAACTGATTCAGATATTGTTCTAAGGATGCTTCTTGTTGAGGTTCACATATTGTTGGAATTTTATATTGTAGTTTTTTCATTTATACATTTATGCAGCCTGAAGGCATTGAACAAGAATTGTCTAAGAGTCTGATGATTCGTGGAGAGACAAAAGAAGTGATGAATTTGCAACCACCTTTACCAGTTGTCAGTGGATCTGTCAAAGGAATTGTGTCAGTCACAGGTATACGTAACTTTTTTTTTACTACAATCCTGTTATGCAGCTGGTTGCTTGAAGGTGACATAATGGGTCCGGCCGTCAATTCTCTTGGATCATATCTTCGTATGCCATATGGCTGTGGTGAACAGAACATGATCAATTTTGCACCAGCTGTTGTCATTAAACGCTATCTTCGTCTGACAAATCGTTTGACTCCTGAACTTGATTCCAAAGCTACACACTATATGGAAATTGGTATGGTGACTGGTGTGGTGTTGTGGTGTGTGTGCATGCTTGTGTGTGCATGCTCTCACACGTGTGTGTGTGTGTGCGCATGCATGCGCACGCACGCACGCATATGTTGGTGTGTTGGACTCAAGGCTGGTTCACAATATTGACGCTGACACTCAGTTGAACATCAACATCAAAGACATCGCCTTGACGCATGCGGCATCCTTTGATGTTGACACTGACGCTGACACTGGAATAGGATTCATTTTTATTTTATTGTTAACATTGGCGTCAGCATCAATATTGTGAACCAGGCTTTAGTTCTCATTGTGTGTGTACATGCATAATTTGCGAGTAATTAGGACAACAATCAAGCTTTGTCGTTGATAACAGGATATCAGAGAGAGCTTGGGTATCAACGATACAATGGAGGATATGCTGCATTTGGTGATCGGAGTTCTGCTGGCAGCACTTGGTAAGACTTTATTTATACCAATTATGGTGATATATATTTGAATCAAAACTCTTTTAGCCTCACCATGTTTGTGATAAGAGTATATGCACAAGCGATCGATATGATGTACATTGATCAGGATTCCTTAGCTAAAAGTGTCTGCTGGTTAATGCAACAGCAGCGGGGTGATGGTTCATTCATTGAGCCTGGACATTGCAGTCATCTTAGTGTAACTGATGATGATGTGGTTGATGTGGTTGTTGTATTTTTATTCTTACCTTTAATGTCTTTGTAGTGTGGACGTGCAGTCGACAAAGATATGACATTGACAGCTTATGGTCTTATAACTCTTGTTGAAGTTCGCAAACATTTGGTACTAAAGATACAGAAATGTAATTATGGAGTATGTGAACTATGTAGAGTATATCTCTAGGACATTGTAACTACATGTTCATTTGGCTCAGTGTCACTCAGTAGATCTATTTACAGAGCGCAAACATACTTAGAAACAAGATCTCAAAAGGAAACAAATGACTACTTGCATGCCATGACAGCATATGCCTTGGCTTTAGCGAAAAGCTCAAAAGCAAAGCGGTTACTACGCAAGCTACGTTCAACAGCAATTGTTGATGGTAAAGTTTAGACTCTTGATCAGAAGGCGATATAAGCCACTGCTCGATATATTATATAGGGGAATGGCGTTACTGGACATGTCTGTCATCGTACTGTCGTCAAAACAGGAAGTGTCTTACTAGTGCAGGTACTGTGGAAGCAACTGCTTATGCTCTGTTGGCACATCTTCACGTGGATCGCCTAATTGATGTTCTTCCCATACGTAATTGGCTGTTGTCTCAAATGAATGGGAGAGGAGGTTATCGATCAACTCAGGTAATATATGACTTAATTAATTCTAATAAACAAATGACACAGAAGGATTATGATTGTTTGACAGGACACTGTAGTTGCTTTCATGGCACTTGCCGAGTCTGCATTGTTTTCATCAGACAATATTAACTTGAACATTTCTTTGACGACTTCAAATAGCCATCATAATTTTTCTGTCACCAAGGACAATAAACTTCTTGTGCAACAATATGAGGTAGACTCATGATTACAGTATAGTTATTGCATTATTACACTGTCTAATTGCTCTACAGATAGATGCTTTTGATTCAGTAAGTGTGGAATCGTCGGGCGAAGGCAGTGTCATATTTCAGGTCTCAAACTATATGAATCTCAGTTGACAAACGAACGCATGTTGACATGTAATGCAATGTTACATAATTTTATTGATAGGCCACTGTGAACTACCACGTTCCAGAGATAGCACCAGATGAGTCATTTGATCTCACGGCCACATCTCGAAGCAAACTCATGATGCAGAATGCAATTAATATTAATTTTCAACCAGATGAGATAGACAGTGATCCTTTCTTTGATAAGTCATCTTCCTTGCCAACAGTCAGTACCAATACGGTGGAGTACGATGATAATGCTTTAGAATTGGAAGTCTGTCTTAGGTAAAGTTTATGACATACTACATAATAGGTATAAATGCATGGAGTACAAGGCATAGTTAATTGTGGCCATGTGTAGGTGGCGTCCAGTAGACATTGAGTCTGGAATGGCACTAATCGAAATTTCAATGCTGTCTGGATTTAAAGCTGACAGGGCAGTTATGGGTGACGTGAGTATTATGTATTGCATTCCTTGTGTGACACATGGATAAATGTGGGTTTTTAGCTATTGGATTTTAATGACATTGATCTACGACGGTATGAGACAGAGGGCAGAAAACTTATTTTGTATTTTGATCAGGTGAGATGTTATAGCATATTTAGTCTAGTGTGTTAACAGTATTATATGATTAATTAATTCATTACGTAAGACCTTTATTAATATATCTAAGTACATTTTAACACATCCATTTCTTTTGTTACCTTGTTGAGTGTTTTTAGATTGTTCGGAGTCATTCTACATGCTTCAATGTGTCTATGGTGCGAACTCACTGTGTAGCTGGTGTTCAGCCAGGATATGTTAAAGCTTATTCATATTACAATCCTGGTTTGTACACCATAATCCAACTCTCAACCAAAGCAAACATTGTCAATTTGTTTGATTGAATTTTAGAGTTTTCTACTATGATTTCATACATGCCTCCTGCTACTGTGGCAAACAGTCTTGACTCTTGTGAGTTACCTGAGGAGAGGACTCAGGGAGAATCCGGTGCTAATGAACTTGAACAGACAGTCGAGCAGACACCATCGAACAATGGTAAGTCATGCACTCATGCCAACATTGTCTCACATTTTCATTGATTTTATGGTTATTTTGTAGAAGAGATACTTGATGCTCTCTAGTTATGACCAGGGAAGATCATGAAATTGTTATTTGTGTAGCCAGTGTGATTATACTGTGATAGGCAAGATAGATCGAGCATGTAGGATACTATCTCAGGACCTTGATGTGAATGCATTCATTGAGTGTATGTGTGTTTGCTGTAAGCTGTAAGGTGAAGACCTCAAACTCATTGTGGATGGATAGGTGTGTAGCTCCGTGTCACGCCTCTGGGTGTACCCGTGTCACGCCCCCGAGACAGTCCAATCACGAAGCAGTGCACTCACAAACCGCCAATCACAACCGCCAACGTTCATGAGAGGACTTTTATCAAATCAGTCTACTTCAAATTTGCTAATATCAACAGAAACTTAGCTGTCAGCAGCTGCTAACTCGAATTCAATCGTTTTCTGGCTTTAGCAATACTCATGGTTTACGAACAACTTACTTTCTTCGACGATTGCCGAACTAAACCTACGTAGTAGTTCAAAGGTAATAATAAAAATAGAATTAAAACTGATATTGAAAACAATTTCGAAGTTACTAGAGTAAAGTAAAAGGGGAAAAGAAAAACAGAGGAACTCCCCGACCGGGAATCGAACCCGGGCCGCCGGCGTGACAGGCCGGAATACTCACCACTATACTATCGAGGACTTCGGTGAGAGTCGATTGTAAAACAGAGCATATAAAATAATACCTTCATTCTATATATTTCCCGTATGTGTACAGAATGTCTTCAACGAAGCGCAGCAAAGGACTGGTTTCCTTTGAACTTGCATTACAGAGAGCTAGAGCAGAAAGGAATTGGTCAAACGTATCTGGTTTGTTGAAGAAAAAACCCAAAGGCTTTAGTTCAGGTTTCCTAGGCTCTAGATCTAGACAAAGTTTATCTTCCACCGCTAGAATTTACATTCATCTGTTGTCTGCAGTGTTGGGAGAATTGCTAACGATTGAAAGCGAGCTGGAGCAGCACGTTGAACGGCTTGGATTTCTATCGTCATCAGATATTTCTGCTACTGTTCTGGTCGAGAGCGAGAAGAAACTGCAAGACATTCTCATCACTGAGAAAGACAACAAACAAGTGAGAGCAAATGCCATCATTAATGTCGATCAAAATTTGCACTAATTAACATTAATATATTGGAAGTTTTAAATTTTAAATTGTTAAAAAAATGATGAGAAGGGTGTGGACTTGATTAGTCTAGATCACATGGTAGAGAGTGAGAGGCTAAGGCCATGGATAACAGAGAGCTGTTTATTTAAATTACTGTACTACAGTTATGTATGGAAAGAACCGTCTATACATTGATTGATAATTTCTGGAGATTTAGAATTTTTGTGGTAGGTTTTTTGTGTATGGTACAGTGTATCCTCGCTTATCCAACTTCCTGTGGGCAGCAAATATTGAAAAGACAGTCAGATACATGTGACGCCCATAGGCTGGAGGAGTTTGGAAAGTTGGACGAACCACCTGCTTAGCTATGTAGGTCTACTTCGGCACAATATACCGGTGCATAGTACACAAAATGCGCCTTTAAATTTGTAAATGCTTCTACTATGTCAAACTTGTTTCTATTGCTTTATGCGATCCTTACATTTGTTATTGATTTTTATAAAAGTTTAATTCTAGTGTATATGTATATATTGTAATAAGACCACGTGACGTGTTTGTGACGTCATTGATCTATTTTGGTGTATTACTCACCCACCACTTCTGAAGCCTGGCTACGTGAAGTGTCTTTCCTACCCCATATTTTTGTGTGATGGTGGTATGAGCTAGACGATGTCTCCAATTGTTGAAGAAATCTTCACTTGCTGATTTACTACTCTTTGGTTTCTGAAAGTTGCTTTTGCTGCCAGCATGGTACAAGGTCACCATGTAACTTGAGTTAGATAATTGACATCATAGGTAAAGGACAATGAAGGTTGGATATCGTACAGTCGGATACAAAAGGGTTGGAGAAATGAGGATACACTGCGATTGATTTGAGTTCCATCTACTTGTTGTTTACACAAAGATGTGATTGTTTGTCTATGCATTTGTGTTGTTTGATATTAATTGTATTAATTATTTTTTGCTCTTGCATACGTAGAGTGTGCTTAATATTGAAGCTGCGATTTTATATGGTAAAGTCTGTTATGTGAGAAAAAATTACACTAAGTCACTGGAGCTGCTGAGTCTCAAACGGCTGGATGCCGCTATTTCTATGGAAGATGTAACTCTACGTCTCATCTTGCTGGCAGCAGAAGGATATGCTCTTAGAGGTTGACTAGCCTATTGTAGCATTCACTGATTGTTGTGTGTGGTGATGTGTGCTTGTCAGGAATTTTACTGGAAGAGCTTGCTGTTCAGCCTCAAGTGACACCTGAACTGATGGAAAGTTATGAGATGTCATCATCACTCGTATTTAATTTGATAGATAGGGATGGTACAGGGAGGAAGGCATTTGCTGGGAGTGGTTTGGACACTTGTAACTGGAGATTGGGAGACGTTCTAGAGCTAGTGCTGCTGAAATTGCCAGTGCTCTATTTACATATGGGGTTCGTAGTGATTTGAACAGTCTGTTTGTCAGTTTCTTTGTTGATTAGTTTGCCTGTTTATTTGTTTGTCTGCTTGTCTGTCTGTCTGGTTATTTGTTTCTCTCTTTGTATTTGTGTCTGTTGTTGTGCTGTTTATGTTTTTATCGTATTGTTTTGTTGGCATCCATTGAACAGCAGCGTTTATCTGTAAGATGGTATTTTCAACTAGGAACATACAAAAGAGCATTGATTATTTGAAACAACTGTTAGCACCCTCGGAAACTGAAACATTCCAGTCTCTTAGATTGGCAAGTGTTTACTGTCATTATTGCATTATATTTTAGAATCTCTAATATGATTTATAGACTGCTGCCAGAAGGCTAGCTCAGATACTACTGAGGGGTGTCTTGGACAGTTCATATGTTGCCCCAGATGGAGAGATTATGAAATCAATTGAGGCATCAGGAGGTCACAGGCTCTCTTTACCAACTAGTTCTCTCAAGGGAGCCCAGAAAGAATTGTAAGATTTGTATGTTTTTTACACACGATCTGTTTTCATGAATTTTGTGATCACCACTAGGATTTTTGTGCCACATAACGCCACTGAAGAAATTCTCTTGCTTCTTGTTGTTGTTGAAACAATGGTATGATTACTGTGAAAGCAGCTGTCAAAATTTCATTTCTGTAACTGTTCTATAAGATGAGTAAGATCTAGTGACTAGCTTAGAACATTAAGCTACAAGTTGCTCCCATTTGTTTCTCGTCGAGTAGTGATTTCAGTTGGTCAGTCATGCGTGATACATCTCTATTTACCTTCTCTTTAGATTGTCTCAAACTAGTCTTCTTAGGAAGGCCAACCTTATTCTAGTTGGTAGTGTTGATTTGTTTCTTAGTAGAATAGAGGAAATTGTATTTGTAGTCGTTTCAGTATGACATTGTTGTTTCATGCATCCCGTCAGAAACCTGAGATAATTGGTAATCAAGTGTGATGTAAGTGTTCCTCTAGGATGTTCTTCGGTTGGTACATTGTCATAACAGCAGCTCGCTTTGAGTAGCCTATAAAGTTGTACAGGCGTATTGCTGTCAGTGTGATATAAATTAGTCACTGAAGCAACGAAGGCATTTTTAAACTTTCACACAGCTTATACCAGACTGAGAGCAATGAGCTTGTACACTTTAAAATTAACCTCGTTTCCCCCTTTAATGTAATTTGTCTTTTACAGGTTCACATGGAGGCAGAGTTTTCTCTCTTTCCTGAAGTGCTTGCCGCCAGAGACGAGTCTCATCTGCAAGCTGTAACTGTGTATGACCTTCTAACAGTGGCTTTGTCAATGCGAGAGCATTACGGACCTCTTGCTGAGGCAAATTGTTGACTTGTTGATGTAAGGTCTCATGAAATTGTGAGTGCTGTGTGCAGGTTTTTGACCGGGCAATGAAGTTTTCGTATGAACAAAAGCATGTATGGCGTCAATTTAGTCTTGTATTAATTGCAGCAGGAAAGGTATTAAGACATTGTCGTGATAGATGCTGCTTATGTTTGATCATGAGTTGATATGTAGTATAATCATGCACTGTCTGTGCTAAAACAGTGCCACACAATGGCTCCAAGTGATGCCGATGTTCTGTTTGACGCTGCAAAACTCTGCATAAATTGTCTTAATATTGTGAAGGATTACATAAGCTAGTCTGGTCTTGTCAATTTTATTTTGATTCTTGATGTTGCAGCCTTACGAAGCTGCTGACTTTGCGAAGAAGTTAGTTGCTCTTGGAGATGACCATCCGTTAGCATCTCGTGGGTATTTAGCATTGGGGGTTGCATATGGAAGACAATCATTAGAAGGTTTGAAATATGAGATACTGAACAGTAGTTTGAGATTCTGGATTTTGGTGTGTGTGTGTGTGTGTGTGTGTGTGTGCGTGTGTGTGTGTGTGTGTGTGTGTGTGTGTGTGTGTGCGTGTGTGTGTGTGTGTGTGCACACGTGTGTGTATGTGTGTGTGTGTGTGTGTGTGTGTGTGTGTGTGTGTGTGTGTGTGTGTGCACGCACACGCACATGCACACACTCACATCTTCCCTTTTCCCATTCTCTGCTTTTTGTGTGATTTACTTGCTTGTTTGTAGCAATACAATAGTATTGTACAAGTGTAGGCAATTTATGTATGATCAATATTACAGAAAAAACTCTGCAAGAAAATGTTGCCTCTCTTAGTCAACAAGCCATGGAATCATTGCAAAAGTTTGTCAGACTTAGTTGTTCTTAACTGACATGAGTGTATCAAACAACAACATGATGTCCCTGTTGAATTTAGAGCTCGTGAGCTAGATCCACGTTGTCTACTGGTTTTGTATCACTTGGCTTTACAACACGCTCATCGCACCGAAGTTTGTTTGGCAAAAGTCGGTCAACATTGTATAAACACTGCACTATTATATTCTGGTATAGATCAAGTCTTCACTTCAACTGGTAAGTGAGGCTCTTGCAGTGGATCCTAGTCATCCAGATTGCTTACACTTGATGGCTTTGCTCTTGTCAGCTCAGAAACAGGTAACCACATTGGGTTTTGGGCTTTAAAACTGTACTCAATAATGGTCTTGCATGAAGCTCAGTTATTTTCATTAATTATACTCAGTTTGTGCAATGAATATTAAAATTTCTGATTTAATTCAAATTCTTATAATACAGTTGTTTGTGTTTATAGTTGTCTGGTAACTTACATCTTTGTACACCATGGATTGTTGCATTTGTATTATTTTTGTTATTAAATCGTCAATACTGTAATTTTTTGTTTAGTATGATGAAGCGATGACAGTAGCCAGGATAGCTACAGAAGAATGGCCTGATAATTTTAGGTTGTGGTGGTAGTTAGCAGCAATTGTATTGTACTGTATGATTGAGTTATGCTCAGACTGTTGTTCACCCAAGCTCGATTGGAAGAAGTGACGGGTAGTGGCAATGAAGCACTTTCGACGTGTCAAACGATGCTAGACTTGTGGAAGCAGACCTATCAAGAGGAGATGGAAGAGTGAGAAGGACATTATTGTTGTGTGTGTGTGTGTGTGTGTGTGTGTGTGTGTGTGTGTGTGTGCGTGTGCGTGCGCATAATAGCTCAGTTGGTTAGAGAGTCATCTTATGGAGTGTTTACATCCGGGACCTTAAAGGGTCACAAGTTCAAGTCACAGTGATGGCGAACTATGGCATAATTTCCTTAAGCAAGAAACTACCACAAATTTGCTTCTCTCGACTCAGGAGTATAAATGAGTACCTGGTCATTGACTGGGGTTCTAAGCGGCCATCGGCTATGATGTGACATCAGCCACTGGGGTCCTGGTGAGACTTCGGGTGCTCACACCACAGTTGGCTTCACAAGTCGGTGCTCCTGCGGGTGCCTGGCCTGGCTCCAGGAGTTTGCTAGCGCAGGCCCAGAGTTCCCTGAGTAGCTCACAGGGCCCAGCTTAACAGCTGGGGGCGTGACCTCTGAGAGGCAGCTCCTGACATTTAGGATTTTTTAGGTGTGTGCGTGCGTGCGTGCGTGCGTGTGTGTGTGTGTGTGTGTGTGTGTGTGTGTGTGTGTGTGTGTGTGTGTGTAGGCATGCATACTTGTACACACGTGTAACTAAAAACCTTGTGATTGCAATGATACTCAACGTTTCTCTAATGCAATGAGATTTATTAGGAACCAAGATGCATGTTGATTGCATGACTGCATGTGATCTCATTTCATGCCATACACAGAGAATTGGAAAGAATGCTGGTCAATGCTACTACCCTCGCTCTTCTAACCATCTCCAGTTTTAATGTCTATTTTGTGTTGTGGTCTGTTTTGTCTTCATAGAGTAAAGGGTTCTGGACTGTTAGAAAGAATAATTGCTGAGAAAAAGGATTTAAGTCAAGTGGAAATGGCAAGTCTAGGAGACCGTGATCGCCGAAGCTGTACGATGCACATTCAATCACAAAATGGATAATCTAATTGTACAGTGTACTGTGTGTTTAGCTTCCCCTACCCATTCGTTGATGGCTCTGTCAACTGTCTCACGTGGTGATGTCGTATCAGACACGCCCTCGGGACAATTTTCAGTCACTCAGAGTACTATTTCCTCAGCCATTGGTCAAGCATGGGCACTACAAGCTGAGATCTGGCTTCTGATTGGTCAGACTACTCCACATGCAGAAACATCAACTGTTTGTTATTTCAATGTATTGACTATTCCATTAGTGGACATTTATCTGCAGCTGGACAGGCATGAAGATGCTACTGCCTGCCACGAAGAGGCAAAACTGATTGCCCCCATCTCGGCTCCAGTTTTCTATCAGGTTATTTGCCAGTTAACTCATACTTCTCATAGCTGACCGTTTGTCAAATAGGAGGGTCTCGTAGCGGAAGCAAACGGAGATCTCTCGTGTGCAAAGCATTGTTACGAGAGTGCACTGTCTATTATGCCCAACCACGTTGACAGTCTCGTTCAATTGGTACAACTACACACATTGTGTTGCCAGTAGTGGCTTGATAATTGGTCGAGTTGTTTGTTTGTTGTAGGGAGTCATTAATTATAGAGACAGCAAGTTGACCATGGCAGAGAAATACCTGAAAGAGGCAGTGCGGATCAACCCATCGTGCTACAAAGCATGGTATACAACTGTATCGTATTGGGATCCCATGGTCAGTCCCTTTGTATGTGTCTGCACGTTAGGTCTCACTTGGGGATGACACTGCAGGCACAAGGGAGGGGAGAAGATGCGTCCAATTGCCTTTTCACTGCAATCGATTTGGAATCGAGTGCTCCCATTGTACCATTCACGACTCTACCTAGGCTACTGTAGTCAAATTTGTTTATAAAAATATCACAGCAAGAAAATAGCAAGGCCTGTCTAGATTCAAATTGTTCACGTTTTAAATCCATCGTTCATCATCAGTGCAGTTAAAACTTCACATTGTTCATGAGTTTTGTGTTGAAGGAGCTCCAGTCTCTTCCTTGTCTCTCTTGCTCCTTCCTTCCACAAGAGAACGAGAGCATCATCACCGCACGATGCGAATCCATCAACCCTGAAGCTGATTACAGATAAAACGCCACCACTGTGACCCATCAGTTCACCAATAAAAGACGCATATTTAGACACCGGCGGCATGAAATTCTTTCGTTGTGTTTGCGCTCTCAAAATCGCTTCAATGTCTACTTCCCACAGTCGTATTCTCGCATCTTGAGAACACGTGATTACAATGTTTCTCAATTCGTTATATGCTAGACTATTGACTGCCGTCTTGTGCGCATGCTGCTGGTCAATCAATAAGGCCGTTTTCTCCGGTTGACTACTACTGAACACCTGAAATCCATTACCAACAGCAGCGAAGACATACTCACCACAAGAAATGAGCTGGTTGACAGAAAATCGGTACAATTTATTTTCGTAATCATAGTAGTTTTCGTGCTGATTTAATTTCCTTGCAACAGTAATGGTGTGACTTGACCAAAAATAGATGGCACCGTCGAGAGACCCCGATGCAAACATGGCCTCACCAATGGGAATGAGACAGCGAATTGCATCACGATGAGAAGGCATTTTCTTTATATACGACTCTAAACTCGGCTTTTCGTCGTTGATGACCAACTGATAACCGTCCAGACTCAGACTGTTTGTAGCAGCAATGAGACGACCGTTTCTCACAGCCAGCAGTGTGTGTATACAAGAGTCATCATTCGTCGGATGAAGTTTGTGAAGTAGGTCGCCCTCCTTGCTCCACAGACACAAATCGTCGCCTCCCGAGCAAAAATACTGGACATCATTATACAGTATGGCAACCAAACATCTGACCGAGCTGCCATGTTCTTTTATCTCCTTCTTCAATGATCCGCTTTCTGAATGCCAAACTCGTATTGTCTTGTCTGAAGATGCTGTGAGAAGAATCCTATCATCCAGCTGTAGCAGTAAGGCGCACGTGACTCTCCGGCTCTTAGTCTCTAGAGCGTGCACACAGCTGCCTGATTCTATGTCCCAAACTAGTATCTTTCCATCATCACCATAAGAGACGAAGCTCTTTTCATCGAGTCTTGTCAACGTCCTGACAATGTCAGAGTGGCCGGAGAGAACCTTAACGGCCGTAAAAGGATTCTGCTGCTGTGAAAACTCTTGGCCGGCGTCGAATTCGTCTTGCATTCTGTTGACAAAGCCCTGTGTTGTCATCCTGGCATATTGCCGAGTACTGTACACATGTATACTCGGAGTTCCTCTTAACGCGCGCAGGTTACCACTCTAGCCATTAGCCTGCGCGCGTTAAGACGTGCACCCTCAAGGAGACCCCTCTCCAGACGACGTGCGTTCCTAAATGCACAAATAGAATACGAGCGCATGAGTGACTAGAAGTCGCTGACTCGAATTACAAAAGAAGCAATCGCACGTCCGTAAAGCTTCACCACGCCCTTCTATCCTAAGTTTAATCCGGGATTTTCCTTTCTAATTCTAGTGTAATCCGGGATCTTCCCGAACTGACATTTGTTGAAATAGCGGCTCGATTTGATGTTTTACTGCTTTCCATACGTGTAGCCGACTTGCTATCCGTCGCAAAAACATTCAATCCAATGGATGAGGAGTCGCCAACCGACGTCGAGAGTCTGAGCAACTGCGATGCTGATCTACTGGCCAAACTAGAAGAACAAAATCGGTACGTAGTTGCATAAGGCGATAATAGCAGCACGTGTGTGTGCGCGCACGCAACCCGTATTTTACCACTCAACAGAGTGCTGGAAAGTGACGCGAAAGGGCTAACGCGGGTACCTGCAAGGCCGTCGTCGTTAGCGAAGAAAGAGGATAGCAAGGTGTGCGTGCTTTGTTGTCCGGATGGTGTTATGGTCGTGCGCGTTAGCCTGTCTTTTGTGTTTGCAGCCGCATAAGAGCGGATTGAACTTAGCTATAGAGCAAGTTGTCAAGAAACTGACGTCCTTGTCCGGCAGCCCTAAACGTGGAAGTAACCAGGATGTTCCAAATGTAAGCACATACTCTGTGTGTGAATGTGGGTATTGTGTTATCGTATGTCATTGGGATATGCGTGGTTTCATAGCGGCCACATTTGTCGGTTAAGTTAATTTAATTGTTGGTGTATAATTAATTAATAACTATGTAGGTTAAGTACGGGTGGCTTCTCTATTGGTTTAAGTAAGCGTTGGTTAATTGATTAATTAATTATACTATATGATTAGCTAACTTTGTGTTTACAGCCTGGGTATGCATAGCACAGCAGACTTATACCCCGTTTACACGAGCACTTACACGAGCACTTACACGAGCACTTCTAAGCTGGCCGAGCCATTCCAACTCGGCTCGGTATTTCTAGCCAGGCCAGCGGGCACCAGCCGGGACTGGCTTCGGTACATTGTGTAAATGCATAGAGTACTGGAAAACGGGCCGTGCATGCTCATTTGGTAGTTTTGCGTAGCCAGACCCCTTTCCACCGCGTCATACTTCCACGCGAAAATGGCACATATAGTAGAGCGAGACAGAGACTCTGTGTCTTATCCAATTATGGAGCGACCAAAATGAGCAAGAAGTTTAGCTTTGAACTTCGTTGCTGCATATGCACAACAGTCGCCTGGCGATAGACCTACGACGTCTTGTATATGTCCTACACATTCTCGATATGACTGTTGTAAAGCCATAGCGAGCAGCTTGGCTTCTGTCCGTTGCAAACAAACGTGAGCTAACACGAGCTATGTCAAGCTCAAGTAACTAACACACGTTAGTGACACGCATTGGCTTTCTTTTGTGGAGTGTGTCGTGTAAATGCGGGCTGGAATACTGGGCTGGCATGGGCTGGTGTGGCTCAGCTTGGCTTGCTATGCGTGCTCGTGTAGATGGGGTATATGGTTGTAATGTTTTCAGATCTGTTTGTGTGTTTATCTGTGTATCTGTCTCTGTGTGTATGCTGTCTGTCTGTCTATCAAAACTACAGCTGCAAGCAAAAGAATAAGTCTGTCTCTCTGTCTTTCTGTCTGTCTGTCTGTCTGTCTGTCTGTCTGTCTGTCACGGCTCGGCCCACGATTACAAGTACTTGTGTAAACGGGGTTTACAGAATTGAAAATTGATCAACACTAGACTCTGGCTAGCTGTCTGTCAGTGTGTCTCTCTGTCTCTCTGTCTGTCAATACATATATTTCAAACATCAAACTATAATAGATATCAGCAAAAGGCAAAAAATTAAAGTTCGCAAGCTACATGAAAATACACATATGTGTACTGAACACATAGCAGCTAAAAAATTATGCTACTACCCAGCTTTCAGCCAACTAATGGCTGAAAAACTGGGTGCTGCTGTCTGTCTGTCTGTCTGTCTATCTTTGTGTCCGTCTGTCAGTCTGTCTGTCCATCTGTTTGTCTTCAAAGGTTTAATTCTGAGATAATGCACACTTTACGGTTGTCATGTGGGGTGTGCAATCCCATCCTAGATGGCTTCTACATGCTTATCAACTCTTCCACATCGTGCCTACATTTTCGTCTCATCCCCTGTTTACTTACATTGGATTTCAAACTGTCTGCGCTTCATAGAAGGGTCACAGGCAAATCTTTTAGGACAGGTTTCACAGTACAGTATTTTTACAGCTACCAAACTACTTGAAATGCTAAGCCAAAATCGATTGCCGGTGAAGACTTTTCTTATAATGTTTGGATTCTAGATGCCCACCACAGAGGAAGACATCTATTTGGCATGGGGTGCAATTATTGCCAATTGGGAGGAAACGTTCCATAAGAGACCAAAATACATCAAACAGTTGGTCAGAGATGGTATTCCTGATGCAGTACGAGCGTTAGCGTGGCAACTCTTGTCGAATGCATTTGACTCTCCTATGAAGGACACATACGTTGAATTAATGGAGGTGAGAACGATTTTTAGTTGGTTAAGTTTGACACTCGTTGTATACTTGTGTATTTAGCTGCCATCGCCGTCTGAAAAACAGATTCAGAGAGACATAGCACGGACGTTTCCTCAACACAGCTTCTTTAAGGATCACGATGGTGTGGGACAGGAGTCGCTGTTTCATGTCGTAAAGGTAGTTGCAACACTTGCTATTATAATCAGGGTGTTGTGGCTTGAGTCTTGGTTGTCTTGTAGGCATACTCTTTGCATGACAAAGAAGTCGGCTACTGTCAAGGCAGCTCGTTTATTGTTGGTATTTTGCTTATGCAGGTGAGGTTTACTGTCAGCAGTCGTTGATTGGTCAGTTGTTAGGTAAATCTTAATGTTGGAAAATGGAGCATGAGGTACAGTGTGCACACGAACTTACTTCGAATTACTGGCATTCTTTTTGGCAATCGCTGATCACTTGGAATGCTTAATGTGAATAGATTTGTTTTAATTTAAGAGGCGTGAAGGTGCTACTTGTGTTTTGTTCCTTATTATGTCTGTTCTTTGTTGTGTTTGTTTCTCATTATGTTTGTTCGTCATTGTGTTTGTCACTGCAGTATTTATGCATCTGGCGGTATGATGTGACGTCAGTGCTCTGAATTTACTCTAGAAACAGTATGATATCTCACCTAACATAATCGTGTACAGTATAGTACATGTACAGTATGTGTGAAGCAGCGTTTGCTTCTTGGGGAACAAAAGTTGAGACATTTTTTTGTTTTGTGTTCATTTGGTTGTTTGTTTGTTTGTTTGTGTGTGTGTGTGCATGTGTGTGTGTGCGCATGCATTACGTGTGTGCGTGTATGTACGTGTGTGTGCATGCTCAGCCGCTTGTGCAACACTCTAGAGGCAGTCAGTTTGCGTTGTTAGCACTTGAATACATTTCATATAATCCCTTATTACACAAGACATATTTCTTGGTTAATTGTCTAAATTGATTGTCATTTGGTTTGTTGTGAAGATGCCAGAAGAAGAGGCGTTTGCCGTCTTTGTTAAAATAATGCAAGACTATGGAATGAGGCGGCTATTTACTCCCACTATGTCAAGCCTGAATTTATGCTTTTATCTTCTAGAAGCACTCATACAGGTACATTGCAAACACGACTTCGATTTAGTTTATGTAAGGAGACACGTTATGGTGTTCTTAGGAGTCACTTCCGGATCTATATACACACTTTCAGGCTCAAGGATTTTTTACTTCCATGTGGTCATCGTCTTGGTTTCTTACTATGTTTGCAACTACACTGCCACTTTGCATCGTGTTTAGAATAATGGATTTGTTTCTACTCGAGGTGCTTATGCAATCTGATTTTAACGTTAATGTATTGTGTGAGTGTCGCCTGATTTGCAGGGAATGGAGATTTTGTTTAGAGTTGGTGTGGCTTTGTTGGAGTGGAGTAGAGAGCAGCTGTTGCAGATGGATATGGAGGCAATGCTACGGCATTTTCAGAAAGATATGTGTACGATTCACGAGAGAGACCCGGAGGCGCTGATAGCTGCTGCATACCAAGTCAAATACAATACAAAGAAGATGAAACGGTATGCTGTGCCCTTAAAAAAGTTGATGTCCTTAGGAAGATAGATAGGTGAATGTGATGGGGTCAGCTAGTAAGTATACTGAGATCCTTCGCTGTGGCTGCTGTCGTTGACAGAAATCTAGCAGAAAAATATGGCAATGATATAGGATTATGCATACATACTTTACTTTTGTCATCATGAAGTTAGTATGGCTCAAACTACAGCATGTATAACAACAACTTGTTTGAGTGCCACTTGTGTATACCATAGCTTACAGGTTTGCATTGGACTTTACTACTATGGCAGGCCTAAAACTATAGTACATATTCATGTGTATGATCTGGTCTGACCATCTTCTTTTATGAAAAAACAAGTGTTGTGAAGGAAGTGTTTGTAGACAATGGCCTTGAATGGTTGACTCATTACTCAACGTACTAATGTTCTTTAATAGACTTGAGAAAGAGTATGAGGTGATGCGAGAGAGAGCTTCACAGGAGCACGAAGAGAACAGAGTGAGATGTGTTATGGTCGTTGCTTTTTTGGACTCTGTACTAGGTATACATGATATCTCTGCAGAGACTGAGAACAGAGAACAAGATGCTACAGGACAGAGTGAATCACCTTGAACTTGAAAGCACATCATTAGCCGGGCGACTAATCGAGGTAAGTAGTTCACAGATTGGTTGTATTGAAGTATAGTTTGCTAAGCTTGTCAAATATTGCTTAGGGTCAAGTGAACTCAGCACAAGAAGCCGAGGACTTATTTGCAATGCGACGTGAACTAGCTGGTCTTCGGAAACATGATGCCGAAGTGGCCGAGAAGCTCCGGGAGGCAGAACTCAGAGTGTCAGAGCTGGAACAAATTGTGCACTAACTAGTTTTACAGTCAATCATTATCAGACTAAGGTTATACCTCTCTTTAGAATGACGTCGTTGAGGCCATGAGAAGAGACACAACGCCATCTGATGTTTTAGAGAATGGCACTGCTGTCAAGCAGCAGAATGTCACGTTATGTGAGTCTAGTGAAACCGTCAGACTTAGAGCAGAACTGACACTATTCCAGAAGAAAGATCAGGAGTCGACGAATACGATTAATATGCTGCAAAGAGAAGTCGAACACCTCAGAAAACAGGTACGTGCCATCGTTAGTTAATCTAAAGGCCGGTTCACAATATCTACGTTAGCACCAACAGAATGTAACGAACGTTTCATTGCGAACCGGGTTATTGTTTTTTCACGTTACGTTACGTTAGATTACGTAGGATTATGTTGGTGTGGAAAGGAACAAACGAAACGTTTGATCAATAGCCATTGTGCAAGGAATCACGTGCATGGTTATGGTAGCGCGTGGCAATTTGTAAATTATAGAGGAAAAACTACTTGAAGCCGTCAACAGCTACTCTCACTTGCGGCTAGTGATTTCTCGTGCATACAAAGATATCATTGCCAAGAACATGCTTGGAAAGAGGTGTCTGCTATCGTGACGTCACGTTGTCTACGTTGGCCTACGCTAAATTGCAAACATCACCCACAGAATGTTTGTTACGTTTGTTCCGTTCCGTTCCGTTGGTGCCAACATAGATATTGTGAACTGGCCTTAAAGGAACACTTCGTCGTTTATCGCAACACCCACGCAAACTTGATTGCATAGCTACGCAATCAAGATAGAAGGTTGGTCTGAACTACAGGCAAAACTGGATATGAGAGCGGTAGATATTAGCAGCAAATATCCTGAAAAACGGAGCCCATACGATGGTGCCTCGCTACCATCAAAATGCTAGAAGACACTCACGAGACGTTGAGAAAATGTGCTTGTGAGTTATGAAACGGGCATGGATGCGCATGCAAGGCTGAACGGACCAACTGCACTGCATTTGTGCACTTGCACTTATCACATGACCTACTTATCACTTACCACGTGATCATCGTATGCGCTCTGTTTTCACGCTGATATGTAGCACTCGCATGTTCAAACCTGGTTTATTGTAAAATGTAACCTATTGGGTGCCTTGGACCTGAGGAAAGATGACGAGGTGGTTTGCATGCGACCCGAACTCTGCTTCAACAACGAGATTGCAAAATCGCTTCTGTACGTTTTCGTTATTTGTAACGGTGACTATGCTCTGATGTGCAGCTTTGCCTGTAGTTCAACCCAACCTTCCAAATTGATTACGTATAGTATGCAATCAAATTTGCAGGGTGTACCGCTAAACGACTGAGTGTACCTTCAAGGCCGTGTTTCCACTAGCTGCACCGTAAACTAGTTTAGCTTAAAACATGTTTATGAACCAAGCCAGTTCAAGAAAGCAACTGTTTCTACTAGGAACTTGCACATCCAGATGTGCAAGACAAATCGTATGGTAGTATTTGTCGAGCGAGGCTTGCTTTAAAAAGTATCGGGGTCCCCTGTCACCGAGTTAGGCAACTGTTGTTGTCACTTATTCAGCATCTACAGTAGTAGGAATTTGCATGATGATGGCCAAGGATACCTACCGTCTGTTCTCGTGATCTCTCCATAGCTACTGATTTTCTCCTTTAGTTAATGACCCTTACATCTTACATTTTTTCAAGGCAATCCTATACCAGCAAAACAGCCAATAATATCATTAAAACGTCATCAGGAGCCATCGTAAGGAAGCGCACTATTGTCATGTGACCATTAAACCTAAACCACTTTTGCTAAACTATGGCCGTGTTTCCACTAGCTGCACCTTAAACTAGTTTAGCTTAAATGCGTTTAAAAAGTAAACCAGTTCAAGAAAGTGACTGTTTCCACTAGCAACTTGCACATCCGGGATATGCGAAACAAATTGTCTAGGAAAGCCTTATTTTGAAGTGTTGGGCTGCTCTGTCGTCGAGTCAGGGCAACTCTTGGTTGTCACTGATTCAGCTGCTAGTAGGAATTTGCATGACAATGACCAAGGACACCGTCTTCTCTCTCTCTCTCCGTAGCTGCTGATTTCTTTCCCTTAGTTAACTATTGACTCTTACATCTTTTAAGGCAATCCTATCCTAGCAAAATAGTCAATATTATCAAAACAGCATTGTCAGAAGCCATCTAAACAAGCGTGCTACTGTCACGTGACAGTTAAACCTAAACCATATTGCTAAACCTACTTTAAAGAAAGCGGTTTAGGTATAGAATATAACTGGTTTAGTGCAAGTGAAACAGGTCAATTCTTAAACCAGTTTAGCTTTTAATTAACCACTTGTTAAACCGGTTTAGGCGCTAGTGGAAACGCTTTAGGCGCTAGTGGAAACGCATCCTACATATGAAACATGTTTAGCAAAAGCTGTTTAGGTCTACGTTTAAACAGGTTTTAACATGTTCAAGCCCTAGTGGAAACGTGCCCTAAGAATATTGAAGTAATTCCTAGAAGTTCATGTTGTGGGCACAAGAAACTACATAAACAATTATAATAGAGATCCCACACCGAAATATGTAATGGATGTGAATCCAGCCGATTTCTCAGTAGACCGTAGCTATAGGCTAATGTGCGTCATGCACAGGGGTTGGCAACAAATGCTGGTGGAGCCGAATCATGCAGACCAAACGATTCTTACGTATAATTCAGTAACTCAGACAATGATCAAGACATTGTCACTGCTTGCAACCAACTTGTTTTCTGGCCTTTTCTGAACGGTAATTTATCCACTGAGTGATGATTACATTGTAGGAATCGAAGTTCTAGCATTGTGTTTGGACTTCTCACTCTATCTCTGTTATAGCTTGCTAAAGCAAGACTAACGATGTCGAGCTCTTCTACTGATGGTGACGGGAGCGGTTCAGTGTCGTCACGAACTACCAGTCCTTCGAGGCAGTCACCAACAAAGAGTATCAAAAAGGAATGGGTGTGACGAAGAAATTGTGTTTCACGTAATGGTTGCCTGAAATTCTCTCTACGTTATGGTTAATTATTCAGTAAGCAGGGCAGCTGTGGTGTCTTACACACGTTGTACATACAGGTGGACGTACAGCTAACTTTCTGTATTCTACAAATTGATAGAAAAGTCTATATTAGATGATGACTTCAGTCGTCCTTGTGTCAGTTGTGTTGACAATTAGGTGGTAGTCAATGGGTGGGCTTGTTTGTCGTGTCTTGCAAACGATTGCCAAACGTTGGCACAAGGTCGATATTCTGAAAGATACCCAGATACATGTGTGAGAGTTGATCGTCGGTGTGTGATTGATAATGCATACAGATTTTACCTCGGTTGGTCTGAGAAATGTTAGTAGGCATAGTAACAAGAAGTCGATAATGACAATACAACTGTAAATAATCCCGCCAACAGGTCGGCCACGACAATATCTGAAAATAAACGTTCGTTTACATCACTAACAGACTCAATTTGTGTGACAGTAACAGTTGATATCAATTTGACATGCTGAAACCTTCAGAATAGTGAATCAGTATGCATTTGTGATATTCTTCTCTATCTGGGGTTAGATGTTTAGATATTTAATATATATATATATATATATATATATATATATATATCATTATACATTATACATGTGTACATATATATATATATATATATATATATATATATATATATATATATATATATATATATATATATATATATACATGTATATATAATCATTATATATAATCATTACATATTATACAGTCTAGGTTTCAGCATCTGTGTACCAGATTGGGCAGCATATGTGACAGTAAGCACTGATTGACAATGCAAACATGAATCAGCTACAATGAAGGAATTTCACTTTGATGCTCACCTTTGGAGTCGGTCTACGAATGTGAGTTCACGATCTCTAGTGACAATGTCATACACCTGCACGCAAAGTTTGAAAATTACGTTTGCAATATCGTCGTCGATTGGATTTGGAGTCTGACTGTTTCGGTTCTTGCTGCTATGTCCTTCCATTGATACATAGCAGCAACTCGCCTGTGATAGTCGTCCGGATCAGGCCTCTTGCCCAGATTAATGAGTTCGATAGCACTGTGAAGTCCGTCGACCATAGCTGCAAGCAATCAAACATCAGGTATATCATGTCTGTCGAAGTTCAGTTTGATTGGAAGCGGTCACTCCAACGTACATTTGACACGAGGTTCTGCAAGTCGAATCATGTCATCCGGAAGTACTTCCGGTACTCCTCCAACTCTCGTACTCACAACCAGCAATCTAACACAAAGCGACTCACATCACATCATACCATCTAAACATGATCAGAGTGTACATGTACCCGCAGCTGGCCGCTTCGACAATCGCTATGCAGAAAGCCTCTGTGAGTGATGTGTTTAAAAAGATGTCACCTTGTACTAGAACCTGTACACACAGACCATACAACTTGGCCACATGCAGAACGTTTTCCTCACTGACGTTTGGAACGTCGGCGTGATCAACTGGCCCGAGGAGTTTGACTCGACCGTGCAGTTGGTGTTTCTCTCTGACTTCTTCTAGAAGAATTCTTTTTGGTCCATCCCCACCTGACAATGTAACATCGGTTGCCTAGCAGTGTCGCTAAGAGTACAAGTTTCATACCAATCAAGAAGTCTACGTTGTCGTGGTCAGTGCAGATAGCTGGTATAATGGCGGCTAATAGATTCATTCCCTTGCGATATACCAGACGGCTCATAACAACTACTGTGACTAGACAAAATCAAACAGGCAAAGTATTGCCATACAGCCCTATTTGTTAGTTATCAAATTGTACTTACTTCGTCCCAAAGCCCGAGCTGACGGGTTAGGTACAAACTGCGATGAATCCACCGCATTGGGAATGACCGACACTATTGACGGTTGAAGTCCCGCTCGTAAGACGGTGTTTTCTTTGCTTGTATTAGAAACACAGATGACGTGGTTGACATTAGCCAGAGACAATTCTAGCAGTTTGTTTGTGATGATTGAGCTGGCGTCGGCAAACCCAAACAGAGAGTGATCCGTGAAGACAGTTTGAAGTCCCATAGTCTGAGAATGCATGATAGCCTCTTGACCCAAAACAGAGAAAGCCTACGAAGACGCTCACTGCGAAGAAATCAAATCAACAGAGTCTAATCCAACTTACAGAATGAGCATGAACTATAGTGATGGACTCTCGTACAAAAATATCTCGAAACAAAGGAAGGGTAGTAATACAGGTTGGCAGTGCGACACCATTATAGAACGTCGCCACTGGAAGGTAGTACACCTGGAATGGCACAGAGTGTACAACTCAACTCGTCCACAATACGTACTCACATACAAAGACCTTCAGATAGTTTGTCAGATAGCGTATCCCAGTTCTGTTACCATAAGCATGTGTGACAACAACAACCTGCATCGAGCAGCAATTTACGTCATTTGTTGATGCCAAACAGACGATCAAGGCTCGAGGGTCCAGCCGGTCAATCCCATTACAAAGAGAAAGACCAGAGAGAATGACTGGGTGGACACTCGAGCCTAATAGACGATCATGTGATCTGCAACTTAATTAAAGCTGCTGTGTATAAGCTCGTGAAGAGTGACCTTGTGGCCTTGTTCAATAAGACATTGAGATAGCTGATAAATGTGACTCTCCACTCCACCCACATTGGGATAGAAGAAATCGGACACCATGCTGACATTCAAATGAGACAAAATTAGTCACAAAGACGTGATATCAAACCAAAAATTAATCAAATTAAATTAGAATTAAAATCAAAATTAAATCAAAACTTTAATTATCGATAAATCAAAATTAAAATCAACAATTACCGGCAAATCAAAGTTTAATTAAATCAGCATACAAAATCTGACGTCAAAATGTATAAGTACAACAACACCCATATGCAGGCAGACAGATTAGGCTTAGGTAACTGTTTTGTTACAAGCCGGTCTAGCCCTAGCTGCCAAGCCTGGATACCTCAACGACAGCAAGACACAATGTTTGCTGTGAAATTAATGGAGTATATCCAATTGATGATTTGTGGAGGTGTCACTCACCCAACACTGCCACAGGACAGCACATTTAGCTTACAAAGTTTGGTCGATCTCAGATTGGCAAGGTCGGTCTGCATGTGGTGGACAGATCTCAATGACTTACAAGTGGGTTACAAAAGTAGCCGAGTCAAAAATTTCTAATGATCATGATTAGATAGCATCGTTCGAAAATTTCCTAGCTGTCTGAGTGTATTGATATTTATGGCCATGGCTTGAGACTCCATAGTGATTACTCTGATTTCGCACCGTTTTTAAGAGGTGAAGATGCATTAATTCAATTAAACGACTACTGCATTCTGTAGTTGAACTAGAGCACGACAAGAACACAAACTTTAGATCTTATTCTATCTGTTAATTAATCCCACCCCTATCATTCCCGGATTCTCATCAACTGTACAGTGTACTCGAATTTCCCAATGCTAAAGTATTATATTATATCTTAAGTTAAACAATTATGTATTATTATATCAGTCAAATCTCGTATAATTAGCAATACTAGAGTTCATCTAATCTGCTACAGACTGTGCCAACCAGATTGTGTGTCTTTCTTTCTCTGCCATCAATCACATCGTATTTCAGTCTTTGCTTCCCTGATTTTAATTTACAACATAGATAGGTGGGTCGATTTTGCGAATGAAGCTTCGTTCGAGAGAAAAGCTTGATTGCAGTCTCCGCATGCGCAGTCTTAGAGGCATGCGCATTGCTACACTGTATGTTTGAGTGAAGGCCTCCTAGGCACTTGGCTTTGTCAATGTCTATGGAAGCTAGTTAATTTGGACTGGCTTCTATGAACTCTGCCAAGACGTGCGTGTGGTTTGTTGTTGATTCTTTGTATCGTGCAGCGTTAGCTAGGTTCTACTGTCACGCATGCGTATTCATTATTGCAACAGAGCGCGCGGAATTTAAAGGTACGTGACCGAATGGTTTCGTGTTTGAATAGTGACGACTGACTATGATGATAATCGATGAGGCACAGAGTGAGGAGTGAGGAGTGAGTGGACGACAGCAAAGCTACCACCTGCAGAGCCAAACTCTAGGCAACTAAATATTTAATTAATATATTAAAATTAAAAATTATATCATTGTGTCTTGCTGAGATAAAGCTACGACCAAGTTATCTAGGTTATTTCGGGTATAGTGTGCTGTAAATAGTGGAGTGGATATTTTCAGGCATGTTGGTGTTTTGTGTTGCTGTGTTGTTCACATCAAGGATGACAGATGTCTGAGTGCAGTGTGTTGGTGGACCGTAGGCCCACATGCAATTTTAAGAAAGTCTTTTAAATTAATTAACAACATTGGATTTCCGCTGATTCTTGGAGCTGGCAGTAGTCTCTAACTTGCTTAATTTATTAACACACTACAATACTTCCTTCATATTGGGATGGTGATCTAGCATCATCGTCAGAAGTCAAATTTATAGCAGATGCTTTACGGAAATAGAGACGTGTCTTACATGAAATGAGCGGATAGAGTAGACCATAAGCGGATACGTTGTGTCATGAGTAGAATGTGATTCTCAACCACTATTTAGAATAGCCACATACATTTGGGCAAGGATGCACCAATGGACTTTACTGACTTTACTGTACAGTCTTGTACTCAGATTCAGTTGCATCTTGATAGCTTCTATTGACTGCATGTTGAGCTACTAAGCAGGTGAGTTGTAATTGGATTTGTCTCTGTCACTGAGGAACAGCTTGAATTAGACAAGGATTAAATCTGTTGAGCATGTGTACATCATATTAACAGCTTTACCTCACACATCCATCTCTATTACTTGTAGCTACTGATACCCCGTACATCTAACTTTAGCCTTGATTGTTCTCCTATCCAGTTGCAAGATGATGTTTCTAATGTCACTAATTGGATACAGCATCCTACTACATTGCAGCCAATCGGTTGATTCTTACAGTGGAGGCACGATTGTAGAAATTTGTGGCTTTTTATCAACAAAGTTGATCTGTGTGATGTCTGCTATTGTTTGTGTGTGCTCGAGTGTTGGCAAATTAACAATGGCTGTATGCATTTCTTGTATTGCAGGTTCTGGTTTGGAAACTCTTTCAGATATTGCTACTTGGTCGTGTCTAGAGACAGAGGCTATTTTTGTTCAAGTTGTAATTAGAATAAATGAGAGTGGTTTTGATGCTCAAGCGTTGAGGCTGTTGGACAGTAGCTGCAAGCCTCAATTCATTGATCAATATTTGGAGTGGATTTTCACTGCTAATGAATGTGGAAGCAGAGTTCTGGCTGCGGGACAGTTTCGTGTGATCAGCAATGTGGTAATTGAGTTATTGATTATTAAACTGTAATGTTGTTACTTTGAGAATGGATTCAATAATGTCTCATTAGCCACCACTGGTGTTTAGCTTTTCTAGTAAAAATGTTTCAGCTGTTTTTACTGTAGCTGTTTGCAGCACCCAGTTATAATGAATGCATTAAAAGGCTGTTCATACAAACTGTCGTGAGTATTTCCAAGATTAGAAAGGTGGACAATGCATGATTATGATATTTCTAGGTATTGGATGGTAACACGTTTCGGTTACACTAGGAAAAGAGCAGGCTTCTATTAGAAGATTGTTATATGTATTGATTTGTAATGGTCTAACATTCGGCATCTAACTTAGTATGTGCTTTGTTGCATTTTAAATTTAAAAATTAGCGCAGAGGCTGCAGACAGCTATTCATTGTACAGTACAGTAAGTTACTGTCATATGCTATAACTGTGTGTGTTTGTGATGTTTATCAATAAATTAAATGAAGCGTTTGCTTAAGCCAAGCGATGCTTCAAATGTAGTGTAATTCTGTTTTCTTGAGTTAGTTAGTTTGCATCATCAGCCTGTGGCTAAAAGTTGTTTGTTCTCCATGTGTGTACAAATACTCATTCATTTGTGTGCATTTGTGCACGCGTGTGCACACACACACTCACACACACACACACACACACACACACACACACACACACACACACACACACACACACACACACACACACACTCACGTGTTGGAATCTCTTGTGTATACACTATTTTTTGTGTTCTACAGTTAAGCCTATGGTATGACTCAGGAGAGTATGATATGGCTATAACTTGTGCCTATCCTATCAGTGACTCTGGTTTTCATCAAAATATGGATCAGACGTCTGGTGTTGTAGTGCCGAGGCTGAGATGGGCCCTGCTTCCCATCTCCAATGAAGGAACAAACCTTGCAGACGTCCCAATTACATTTAAGCCATCAAGTAGCTACATTGGAGACTGGAAAGAAGGAGGATCTTTGATGGTGATGGTTGAAACAGGTACCTCTTGCAGTTATTGGTGTCTCACTTTCTATTACTGAGTATCATTTGGTTATTAGAAATCACCAGTGTACTGATGAGTATATATGGAGGTGAGTCAATCGTGTTGACATTGGTGAGCTGTTCCCTTCATTTTGTACATACAAATGGATCCAAGAGTAAACCAGTTCATTTGCTGGAACAAGGGTGATTAACTTGAACAGTTAATTGGCATCTATCACTTGTAGGTCATAATGTCTTTTTGGTGCAGTTGTCCAATGAGAAAGGACAGTTACTTTGGTGAGAGTAAGGCCTTTGACATAAACTCTGTTGGATTTGTCTTCAATTTGTTGGATGAAGTAAGACAAGCTGCTTTTGCTGACGTGAAGCATGCCGTTCTCATGTGTAGTGCAACTGTTTGTAAGCAAGGATACGTACATGGTTATGAAAAAGTACCAAAGGTTTGTGTGTAATGTACTCGATGCTTATTTGTTACAATTTGTTCACGTACGTGGTTTGCTAATTAATTTCATGGTTACTTTATTGCTTGTTTGACCATTTTGTGTTCTAAAGTTTGCAGCAAAGTTACATTTCATTGCAATCATAAGTACTAGTTGTTTTCTCTTTGTGTGTGTGTGTGTGTGTGTGTGTGAGAGCAATAATTAGGTTTTTCTTGCAAGTTGAGGTTGGTTTCTGAATTTATTTTATTTGTTGTCTAAAAAGTCTGACATCACCAACAGTAGTATTTTGTTGGGCTCGAAAGCCAATGAAAAAAGGTTGCTAAATTAATGGTCTCACTTTATTGCCATGTGATGTTTGCTATTTTGGTTATCGTTTCTGCTTGTCTACATATTGTGTGTTAGATCTCTGTGCTAATTAACTGGGATATCTGTTTGTCAACTTTAGTGTCAAACATATTACTATCCCTCTTTTTGTGACCCTATTGGGAAATTCAATTCATCAATGTCTGTGAATTTTACATCTGGTCTGCTGACTGTTCGCAAGGATCGTACTTACTCTGAAGATACGAATGTTACATTAACAGCAACATTGCCAGATACCATTAATTTAACAAAATTGCTTGACGTGTCGGATACCTTTAACTTTTCAACCGTAGCAACAACCACGTCAGTAGGAGGGCATGACAGCGACATTGAAGGTATTCGGTTGTTTGTGTTGCCACAACTGAAACTGATTGAATTTACTAACAGATGAACGAATTGATTTGGAACCTGTTCTCGTTGCTGCCATTTGTGTTGGTTGCTTTATCTGTGGTTGTGCTATCATTGGTGTGATCTGGCTGCTTGTTGGACACAAGTGCAGATCTGAGAGATTGACAAACGTCAGCTCGTCGTCTTCTTTTGTACAAGAACAATCAACTATCAAATACTTGTAGCAACGATGACACTTTTTCAATGGACTCTGGCATTTGTGATAATCCAAAGATGTTAATTAATTAAGCATTCAAGGCTGCCCTGTTGTTTATGAAGGACAAAGGAATGTACACAAATAGAAGTGTACATTCATTCAGTGCAGACTTGAAGAATATACATGAAGTGTGAATCAATGGAATGTGCAGTGGCAAGATTCAAGTTGTAGTACAGTAGTACACTTTTTTGCAAGTGACACGGTAACTTCTAAGTACATACAAAACAAAGATTGTTGAAGCACTATAGACTCAAGTGTTGGACTCTCTCCACATGACTGGCTATGGTCATGAAGATTGGGTGTGTCTGTAGGCCATGATGCCAGATGGCATATACATACATGTATTATCTATCGTCTATGTATACTATAGGTTGAGTTAGTACTAGCTTAGTTAGGTTAGTCTGTATCTTTAATAACATATTATTGTATTTTTGTGTTCTTGGTGACAAATGCCCTGGCTTCTACAGCTGAATGATGAAACCATGCTAAATAGCAAAATTGTTCTAATACACAAAACAAACTCTCTCTAATTTGAGGAATGAAAGTAAAGTTAGCTGTTGACTTCTTTACTAAATATTTGCATTTTATGGCAGTATACTGAGCATGACATCGAGAGATGATTATTTGTTCGTATTTGAATAGGAAATGATGTAGCATAGAGTATTGTGTGTGACATAGCAATAATATTGAACAATTAGGTCACTAAGTTACTTTTGCACACGTCATATTGTAGTGGCCATGTCAAGTGGCTCCGGCGCTCTTCCAGGAAGGGAAGTTGCACAATAATAATTTAATTAATAGATTATATTGTTTCAGTGTTGATTATCTAGTAAGCGTAGCTGTCTAGAAATCAGAAATCTTAGAACTCAAAACACCCCACTATGGACTGGTCTGCAGTGTTAGAGGTTCTGCAACATGCCCTCCAGTGATCAACAAAAGTTGCGTCTCATTTCTCCCAGCAGACACCACCTCCGAGCACAACCGGAAACGCCTTGAGAAAAGACCCTTGCTATGAGACTCGCGTCTAGTTACTATCAGTAGACATCGTGTAAACGAAGAGCTAAACGACATGATATGCACGCTGCTTTCTGAGCAGATTTGGAGGCGGGATTTGGTATGGAAAGTGCAAAGTTTGCAGGCTGTAAACGTGTGAATGGCGCAGGGGCGGAGTTATAGCACAAACGACGCATCTAAACTTGTGAAAGTCTGGTGTGCACACTAATCCGGTAGTGACACTCAAGCGCGCGCATCGTTTTGTACTAGCGTCACTTTGTTTTGATGTAACCGTTTGGCTCTGTGTTCTTTCGAATTAGAGTGACGAAGTCTATCAGAATGAGGTCTGTCCTGCTACAACTGAGTGTGGCTCTGGTGTTGTGCTTGATGCAAGACATTCAACGAACCTACACCTCAGGTTAGATACAGTAGAACGTTGAATACAACTTGGGCTGACATTCTAGGGACCTTAATTCCATGCCACGTATTCTTGAGTGTGTAGCTTTAGTAGGTTTACCTTTCATCATGGGTTACTTTGTGATCCCTTCAACAGAAAAGATGCTTTGGCGCCTACAACAAGAAGGGAGGAAAGGGCGTGTTTCACATTTTGACAGTTCCGCCTATTGTTTATAATGCAAATGTCCGGCGTTTGTGCAGTCCTTTGTTACAAAATTATTGTCTATGATATGTAATAAGATCACAGGTTGATGCTCTTACAGTGAAGTTTGGATATGCAGTTTAACTTGATTTTTGTAACTGCTGCACTAAAAGTAGTACAGTACAGAGTTGACAACCAGATTACAGTTTCGATAGCGATGAAATGGTGCTACTGACTTTCAGATATAACAACTTTATTACATGCCATGCCAAGTGTGCTCTAGCATAAATCCACTACCTAACTTATAATTCTCATGCAGGCTGTCATATTTTGTTGTAAATATATTTGTTGTATTAATCTGTCTCAGCTTCGAGTCTTTCTAATATGATTGCTAAGACCTGCAACTATGATGAGAATGGGAATAAATATGTGGAAGTGTCTATCTTGCAAACGGATATGGAGTGGCTCAGTGTAGCGTCTGTCAATAGCTTGAGGCTCTGGGGAAATGGTTCCCACTGCAGACATCGTTCTTGTTGCAATGGTGAAGGATGGATGTGGAGATTTAATGGTTCGCAGTGTGGTAGTCAACTGTTGGTGGATGATGACAATGAAATTATATCTAATGTGGTAAGTCTTTTAATTTGTTGTTTTGTTTAGAACCTGTTGTTACGTTTTTGGTTCGTTAGCTAGTCTGCTTGCATGTTTACACTATGGTGACTTGACATTTGACATAGACTACACAGTTAGTGTGACTGTTACTTAATTAATTTAAAAATTTAAGTTATTCCTGCAGTGGTGATATTGTGTAGTATTGATTAAAATTAACCTTTTTAGCTTTATATTGAAGAAAAAAATTCAACTAGTATCAGAAATCCTAAATCCGATATGGCTATGATCACATGTAATTTTCCAAGCGCTGTAACTGGATCTGCATCTCAACCTGTAATGGATGAAAGTGCTGACAAAGTTACAATGCCAAAATTGTCATGGTCAGTGTACCGTACTGATGGATATATTCCATTTCCTGATCCATCTGCTGCCGTTACCTTTAATCCGACAAGTACATACGTTGGAGATTGGACCGAAGGAAACTATCTACTTCTCCTGGTTCAAGCAGGTAACTTGCATGATCTGATATCTAGAATGTAGGCATTTGTAGTATTGCTGACAGGCTTTTTGTAACATGATTGTAGAAGACATCTTTTCATTACAAAAGGCATATAAGAAAAATATTCAATTGGCCGTGTACAGCTGTTCATTTAATCTAATACACGAAGGCAATGGATCACAGCAAATTGAAATAAAGCCATTAATAACCAAAGGGTCAGTATAGATATCAGATTTCTATCTACTTGTTGATTACTATGAACTATAAAACAAAGGATTCTTTTTATACATTTGCAGTTGTCCTGTTAAAGATGGAAGTACTTTCTTTGGTGCAGGGGATGCCTATCATTATTTGGATGTAGCTGTGGTTATTGATATTGCACACGAAGCTGACCACCTGGGTGGTTCTGATGTCAACTTTGCTTTTCTCACTTGCACCGCCAGTCTCTGTCGGGATCATGGCGTGAACAAATACGAGCAAGTGCCTCGAGTATGCAGTATATATAGAGATATAATACTTACTTATAGATAATATATATATATATATATATATATATATATATAAGTTGTTACATGTGGTGTTTGGATGTTTATAGTGTCCAGGATACGAACCACAGTATTGTTATCAGGAAATGGAAGATGCAAACATGTCTTTAAGTGATTATTATGTATCAGGACTTCTGAAGATGCAGACTATTGGTACACCTTCACCATCAACAGTTCAAACATTACCTGAACGTTTTACCTCTACTCCTACCCCTACTCCTACTGGTGTAGACATTGAAGTTAATGATGGCGAATTAGGTGAGGAGGTTGCAGTGTCATGTCTACTTGAAGAGTTGGATAATGTGTTGTCTTTCGAAGGTTCAGATAGATCTGTGGTGTTGTCGCCATTCCTCGTTGCTGTTGTGTGCCTGTCGTGCCTGATATGCGGTTGCACTCTAGTTGCTGTACCTTGTATTATCCAGTCTCACTTTGGACGACGCAGGACACCTGCCCCGGTCAATAAGGATGAAACGGTTGAACAAGGCCAATACAGAAAGGTTGCCAAGTGTGATGCACTGTCTCTAGACTCGGGCATTCCTGGGAGTTCTGCTTCTTCACCGGTTAAACTGATGTCTAGTTTGACTTTTGATTCTCAGGTGGTATAAACTGTTTTGTTATGGAGATGGCCATGTTTTGACAAGCTGCTTGGAAATAGCATGTATGCAAAGAAATCATTTTCCTTGTAGTGTAGAGGTTGACTGTTGTATACTGGTTTTACAATACTCATTTTGTGTATAGAAGATTATTCAAGACATGCCAAGGTCCGTCTCTTATATTTACTTGTAACTGAATAGCTAAATGTATGAAATGGTGTGTGTGTGTGTGTGTGTGTGTGTGTGTGTGTGTGTGTGTGTGTGTGTGTGTGTGTGTGTGTGTCGGTGTGTGTGTGTGTGTGTGTCGGTGTGTGTGTGTGTGTGTGTGTGTGTGTGTGTGTGTGTGTGTGTGTGTGTGTGTGTGTGTGTGTGTGTATGTGTGTGTGTGATGGTGTACTATGCAACAGCTCCAGTTGAAAAGCATAATTTTCATTAAAATTACTGTTTTCCTGCTACAACTGCTATAACAACTAGGCAGCAAAACTGAACTCTAACAACAGTCATCAAAGCAACTTTTTAGGAAACAATGTTGAAATATTTGACATCAATGCGTCATCAATCTAATTTCACATTATTTGACATCAGTGCGTCATGAATCTAATTTCACTAGCATTACTGGCCTATGCAATCAGTACATGACAATCTAACATAATCCAATTCAGAGATTAGACTTTCTAGGCGTCATCTGGCAGTCTAGCCAGAAAGCTGTGAGGGTGAAGAATCTCGTATTTCTTGGTTCTAACGCTTTCCCATCTTGCTCACCTGACTGCATAGTCTAAATTAATTAATTAATTACACAACATATTGCAATACGTACTCAGTATCTGTGATCAAAGCCATGTAGCTATACTATATTTTTAGACAAGTAAGGGAGAAACTCGGCCGTTATTTGTGGCTAAATTTGTGAGAGTGGAAGAGAGCCCTACAGTTTCGCAACGCGTGTTAATCAATTAATTGTGCCCACTTCCGCTGACCTTCACAGGTGCGCCCGGAAATGACGGGTGGACTTCTACGTACACGAACATATTGTAATGCAGTGATGACGTTCAAGCTCACACGACGTTATGTAGCGTGGATTTTCGCGGACGATACAATTTGCTATTTCCTGGTGTACGATGAGGCCACTCTTACCGAGTCTGGCTCTAGTGTTGTGCTTGCTGCTGGCTATTCGAGATATCGACGCTTCAGGTTAGGTCATGCAGTAGAACGTAGGATTCTACTCTCAATTGACTTGAATTTGTAATTGTGCGAGGCCCTTGTTCGTGAGTGTGTGTTTACATGTTATGACTAGCTCACATGTATGTCGTTTACAAGAATGGGTTAGGACTTCTCATCTATTTGATATCAAAAAGGAGAGTCTGTTGTACACCACTGTATCAGTAATATGTACTTGCATGCTTTCCTGCAGTTGTACTATGTACTTGCACGCTCTTAAGCAATTATAGTATGTACTTGCATGCAATTATGCAATTATGATTATGAAACGCAATTATGATTGTTCTAGACTCTGTCATTTTACTTAATATAGACGTCTACTTGGTATTAGCATTTTCTACAGAAATTTGATTAATTTTTTCTGCGAGCTGGATCCACTAACTATAAAGTGCATTAGATTTCTCAACGAACAGTCAAGCTCTGAAAACCTTGTTGTCAAACTGATAACTATTATATAATAATTAATTACCTTTTGTCTCTGTCTGGGGCCACAAATTTAGACCTGCAGCAACAGTTTGCCCCGTCACCATGGAAATGGCAATCAGTAATTACAGTGAGAATACTACGTATTGGCAGTGATGTCTTGTATGCTTTCAAATTGCATTGGAGAGTTGCATATTGCATGTGCTTGCCAATCGATACAGTTGATGGATGATGTTCCTAGAGGGTCAAGCCGGACTAGACTTTACTTCAGTTGCTAGAAAATAATCGGTTGCTATTTTCAGTTGCTAATTGGCTGATTCGAGTTCAGTGTTTGTGGCATTTTCCTTGGTTATGGCTGAAAGATCAGATTACAGGCTATGGACATGGTCGTTGAGCTCTACCATGGCATTGATTTATTTTATCAGCGTCTGGATAGAGCATCTACTGAATTTATTTATGCTAGGCATTGAAGCATGGATTAATCGTACCTTTGTTACTGAAAATTAATTTTTAATGTAATTTAAGATTTGTGACTTGCAAGGTGATGTCCACTGTGGGTTAAATTAACTTGACTGTTGACTGACAATTTAGAGGTTTTCCATCTTTATGAAGTAAATATCTACAAGTATTGAGCCACCTTACGTATTCTTAGATTTTATTTAGTTAAGTACTTAATTATTTTTAATTATTTGTTTTATTATTTAATTAATTACTTATTTAATTATTTATTTTGTATGTATTTTGTTTGTAAATTGTGCGTTAATTGTGTTGTATTGTTAATAGCTTTCAGCCTTTCAAATATTATTTCTACCAATTGCAAGTACAATGAGGCTGGGAATCAGTATGTGGAAGTGTCTCTCTTGCGAAGGGACCTCGAAGGGCTTGGTGTGAAATCTGTCAATAGCTTGAGGTTGCGGGAAAATGGTCCTCAATGCAGTTATCATCATTGTCGTGGTCATGATCGATGGATGTGGAGATTCAATGGCTCACAGTGTGGTAGTCAGCTGTTGGTGGAAGATGATCGTAAAATTATAGCCAATGTTGTAAGTCATGTTGTTGTTTTATTTACGTATTTGTGTTGTTGTATTTTGTGGCAGCCTGCCAGCCCTCCCATTTACTGTTACAAATTTTATAACTGAAGTCTAGCAATTGAATGACAAACAAACAGATTAACACACAAAGACATGCACACGCGCGTGTGCACACACACACACACAGTAGACTACACACACACACACACACACACACACACACACACACACACACACACACACACACACACACACACACACACACACACACACACACACACACACACAGTAGACTAGACAGAAGGGACATGAGGTTCCAGTCTCTAAATGTTTGTGACTGTCCGCTGAGAGTTAGAGTCTTTCTGAGGAACACAGTCATATTGCAATTTTTGCAGCTGGATAGCAAACCTTTGTGTCTGTCTCTTTGTCTGTTTCTCTGTTTGCCTGTCTGTCTTTCTTGTTGTCTGTTTGTCTGTCTGTCAAAATCCATTTCTTAATTTGTACATCGATTCTAGTACATCTGGTAAGCAAAAGCAAACTACATAGAATGTCAGCTCAGGACACAACCTAATGAGTCATCTAGCATACATTTGATCTTTGTATATAAATACCCTATCGAATTTGATAAGTCACTATGTCTATCAGGCTTCCTGTTTGTTACATTAGCATTACATCTTTGAAGTGTCATCACAAATAGGCGTCTCCAGTATAGATCATCACCTGACTATCTGTCCATTTGTCTCTGTGTTTTTCCTGTTCCTGGTTTCGTCTGTACATTAGTGAGGTGTCTTTGATTTTTTGAGCAAATTTGATGGATATGGAAGTGACAAGACAAATTTTGACACAGAATATCTTAATTAATGGTGCATGGCCAACTTGTGTTTCATTGAACAAGAGATATTGAAGTAGAGAGACAAGAAAGCAATATAAGAACCAATTAAGAGTTTATACATCAGAGCTTGCTGTAGCATTTACAGTACCAGAATACAACAGTTGTCAGCCGTGCTGATTAATTAAACATATACGACAACAGTAGAGGGACTAGTGTGTGTGTGTGTGTGTGTGTGTGTGTGTGTGTGTGTGTGTGTGTGTGTGTGTGTGTGTGTGTGTGTGTGTGTGTGTGTGTGTCATCGCTAACACTGATTCTTGTTTATCAGCTCTTTATCGAAGAAAAGAACTCGATCATCAGAGATGTGGCAATAGTCATGTGTAGTTTTTCAAATAAGGCAGCTGTAGGTGGATCCAAAGCTGAACAGGATGAACGTGTCACAATGCCACATCTAAATTGGTCAATATATCATACTGATGATAAATTCATACCATCCATTAAACCATCTGCTGCTATTACCTTCAATCAAGCAAATACATATGTTGGAGATTGGACTGAAAAAGAGTATCTACAACTCATTGTTCGCACAGGTAACTTGCACGATATAGATTGTAAGCAACCGTGTTATTTGCTAATGGATTGTGTTCAACAATCGTGCAGAAAATATTAGTGTATTGGAAGACTTGTATAATAGAGACATTATGCTGGCTGTGTACAACTGCTCGCTTGATCTAAAACATGAAGGCAATGGATCAGAGTACTCTGAACCATTAGTATTGAATAGGTATGCATATTGATTTACTCTAGATATGGTACTTGATTAACATATTAGACAAAGATTGGTACAAGTGTATTGTTTCTAGTTGTCCGGTTATTGGTGGGAGTGATTTTTATGGAGCAAGTGCATCTGATTTCTCAAGTATGATTGTGCATATGAATCTTGCAAAACAATCTGAACGTTTAAATGGCACTGATGTGAACTTTGCTCGTCTTACTTGTACTGCAAGTCTTTGTCGGGATCACGGGGTGGAGAAATACAAGCAAGTGCCTCGGGTATGCTGTAGAGATACAATTTACATGATAGCCAGGCATTCTATCGCTTGTGTCTGTTGGTGTGTGACTCAATCAGTCTGACATTTATTAAGTCTTACGTGTGTTGTTTAGTGTCCAGGATATGTACATCATAATTGTTATCAGAAGATGGAGAATGTGAATCCTTCTCTAATTGAACATTATCAGTCGGGACTTTTGCAGATGCAGATTCCTCCTACTCGTGAACCAACTCCATCGACATCACTCACGATTTCTGTTTCTAACTCTGCTATCACCTCCACCTCTACCTCTTCTGCTGTAGTCACTAAAGCTGATGAAGATAAGTCGGGTGAGGAGGCTGGCATACTTCATGTCCTTGACAGATTGAAACATTTGTCTTGTAATATATTTAAATGTGTAGATAAATCTGTGGTGTTGTCACCACTATTTGCTACGGTTGTGTGCCTGTTATGCTTTCTATGTGGCTGTGCTTTGGTTGCCATACCTTGGATCGTGCATGTCCACTGTCATGTTCACTCGGAACTTCATAGAGCAGTCTACCAGGTCAACAGCGACGAGACAGTTGAAGAAGGGCAATGCAACAAGGATGCTAAGAGTAATCATGATGCATTCTCTCTGGACTCGGGCAATCCAGGGAGTTGTGCGCAGTCTCCTGCTAGACCAATGTCTGGTTAACTTCTGTTATTACATGGAAGCAAATTTGTTATGTAATGCTTGCATTTTAGCAAGTTACAGTGTACTTTCATTGCATTTTCTGTTTAATTAATTCACAAACATACAGTGTCTCTAGATAGATGAATGCACAAGACAAGCAATAGCTATTGTGCTAGTTCTGAGTGTCATGTGCAGTCACGTTATTTTAATTTATTGTAACTAATTAATAACTAGTAACTGTGCTCGCGTGTGCTTGGCATGCGATATGCTTCAGCCTTGGAGACCACACCGTCACTCACGTGACCTAATTGATTGGGCGATGGAGGAAGAGGCGAGTCAACTAGATCATCAAAGCAGCTTAGACAGAAAAATGACGTCAATGAAAAGACTAGCCACGACAGCATTTTCTAGAGCGCGACAAGTAACTTGCTACAAGTGAGTCCCCACTAGGCGCCAAGTTTATTGAAACTTTGGTTTTCAGTTTACAGAAGAGAAGTTGGGCCAAGTCGAAAAAACGACATACGACGCACAATTTGAAAACATGGTGGTACGTGCTGAAACGACAAAGCAGTGGACAGAGAGAATCATCAAAGACATTGAGCGCACGTTGGAACCAAATCCGAGTAGGAACTTTCAACATCTCAGATTTTAACAAATAAAACTACAAGATATCTACTACAGTTCTAAACAATTATTACGACAATAACTATTAGCAAACAGAATATGCTGTGCGTGTTAGGATTTTTTGGCTGCTTGATGGGTGAGCATGAATTCAGTCATGGCTTGTGGTGAGATTTGGGTTAGAGTGAGGAAGAGCTGCGCAGCTTGTCAACCTCGCTCTCTCGCCCTGGCCCATCTGTGCCCAGTGGTAAGACAAAGTTGACGACTACAATTGAAATTGATTATTACCTGACACAGTCAACTCGTATCCACAGGAATAACTAGCTTCAATATTTTACTGAGGCATCTTGTTAATATCAACTTGAAGAGTGTTACTAATGTCAGTCATGTGACCAGACCAACGGAGCTTTAGTTAGTTAATGTCGGCAATGAAAACTAACAGACTGTAAAAACAACCGACCAAGTCTACGATTACCTGTACTGTACTAACAACTGACCTAATGTTCTCTTGTTGATCTTGAAGCCCACTGGCTAAGTTTCAGATAAGCAGAAATTTTTTATGCGACACACCCACCCAAAAAATTTTAAATGCTACAGCCACTTTTTCAACTGAGGCAACCGCCTCGATTGCCTCATGCCTAGTTATGCCACTACGTACATCTTTATTATTAGTTGAGGGACTTCTACATGTCGGGTCAGACCAACTATTATTTGGTGCTTGGATATTTGGACATGAAACCTTGACCAACCAATCGAAATAGAAATAAAAAAGTAATGATCATGTGACATTTTGAGCATACAGCTTTTTCATTGCACTGCATACAAATGTGGGATAACAAAACGGACGTTAAAAAAAGAGTTGATACCAAAGCAGAACGCGGTAACAACCGTTGGACCACATGCACTGTTAACACTTGCGGAGTCATTGATACGTAGTTGTAGGACGTATATACTACTAAGCAGGCATAATATCATTATGCATGCGCACATCAAATTTATTTCTATTTTGTCAAGCTCAAAACTGGACCGACAAATCCGAGCGTCAAGAAATTTAATTGGTCCGCCTCGAGTAGTCATGCCAAGCTACTGCCATTTTTTGCTACAGTAGTTTTATCATATCATGTGTCAAATTGGTTATGAACATTACAACAAGACAAATTTTTATGTCATACTACTAGACCACATAAAAAAATATTTGTGTTTTTGCAACAGCGACTGACCCGATTTTTCGGTGAATGTAACAATTTAGTTTGCTTCATTTATATTAAATAGTAGGCATAGTGCCATACATACAGTCAGTCTTACAGGGGCATAGCATGGAATGGGCTAGACCGGGCTATAGCCCCATCATTTGTAGGTGTGGTTATAGAAATTGTGGACTGTAAATACATGTGAGGACCACGCTGTATATAGTATATACACCACCCTTTTTTCCAGTCTGGCTCTGCCACTGATTCTACCGTATCAGTCAATTAGAAGCCAATAAAGGCGGGCGTGCCCATAAAAGTGGGCGTGTTCCGTAGCATGGTGAAGTTTAGCTTCCCATTTCTAGAGGTCACGCTATGTCCCTGTCTTTCATGTTCCTGCAGTGCTCACGTCACGTACAGACTTTCGGCAGTCACAAGCTGAAGTGTGCAGCACCCTCTACGTGCTCATGCCTACGCATGCATGGCATGCTCAAGTGCCTTACACTTACATCACATGCCAATGACTGGTGTTTGCATAGAGTGCTGATCGGGTTTGACCTGTGTGTTGCATCAGGAGCTCCATAGAGTGCAAGAACAGCACACCTTACAAAGACTCTATGACGAAATCGTCAGACCCAAAGTCTTTGAGAGGCGTGGTTTCACTTAGCTTGAAAGCCACATTGCATTTGGATCTGCTACAGCATTTGTTTTGGCCACTGAAAAAGGTGACTGGAAAAAGTGTACCTTTGAATGAGAACGTGGGCTTGTGCCTATCATTTGACTGCCGGTATATCAAGTTTGGGTTAGACTCGAATTCCACTGTTGCTGAGCTGCATGCCAAGCGACCCTTTGTTCCTTCAGCCTTTGACACTCTACTCAGCAATGCAGCTCAACGTGACGCTCTTTGTTCTTTTGATCAAGCATGCTTTGTATCATGCTGTACTTGGAAAAAGTATGAAGTAAAAAATTTAAACCGACCGACTGTCCCAGTTAAAACAGCCTGTCCGACACAAAACACAAAATATATTTGGTGTGGCCTTATATACTTTATTTTCTATCTTTTATAGATATTCGTTTGGAAGGATTTTTGTATCAAAAGTTTGACCGTAAGAGACCAAGCAGGATGATTCCAGTGGAAGAGTTAGGCGATACAATGATCAATGCAGGAGCAAACATCGGTCCTACAACATTATATGGTATGTAACCCTTCAACTCGTACCACGATCATAATGTAGTCACGCTTCATTGCTCCAGGTGGCTATTTACAAATTTGTGGAGAAGTCCAACAGAGACTCGGTATGGCTCATCGTGAATTCATGACGACGGTCGTTGAGAAGGTCTTGAGTCCACTGAAGAAGTTTCTCAGTGAGGATATCAAAACAATACAAAAGGAACGTCAGAGATTGGCAGTCAAGAGGTTGGACCTGGACGTTTGTAAAAACCGAGGAAAACGAGCGTCGACTTTTGAGAAGCAGCAGCTTGTCCGATTTTTGTCATTACACAATCGTATTGGTATTTTAATTTTTATTGTTTATTAGGCAGAGGCACAGCTGAGGGCCGCACAGGGTGAATTTGACAGTCAGTACGAAATGACGAAGCTATTGTTGGAACGGCTACCAGACATTCAGGTAGTCGGTCGAGTTTGTTGTGCTTGGTGGTGTGGGACTTAATTTATATAGTGAATGGCGATGACGGATAGTTTCTCTACTCAAAATCACTAGTTTACAAACAATTTATAAAATACGGTGTGTGTGTGTTTGTGTGTTGTAGCTCGTTCACATTTTATTAGTCAAGATTTACAGCCCACTCGTTATACAGTAGAAAGTATATGCATTCGAAGGCAACATGTAGGAATTTGAGAATTTCATACGTTACAGTTGAATTTAATCTTTTACTGATAATTTGTTGTACTAAGGGCACCATTTTGGTCGAGGCAAAATGACCGAGGCTAGTAATTGAGTCGTAAACACATGATATGCAAATTTAAATATATTTATATCAATTTATTGATTTTATTGGGGTAAGTTATAATTTTTTGCAATGTTTATGGTGTGATTTTGACAAGATTGTAAAATTTTTGACTAATTCTGTGTTTGTGTTTGTTTGTTTGTCTGTCTCTGTCTTTGTTTGTTTGTCTGTGTTTGTGTTTGTTTGTTTGGTTGTTTATGTGTTTGCTTGTTTGTGTAAGCAAAGCGAAGGCCGATAGACTCAGAGGCAAGGCAAACTGTCTGAATAGGTGTGACTGCAGTGTCAGTCAACGGTTTTGACCACTAAATTTGGATTTTTAATGCAATTGTTATACAGGGGCTTTACGTTTTACATTTATGTTTCACTGACTGGTACTAGGCTACGCGTGCACACACACACACACACACACTTGCACACACACACACACACACACACACACACACACACACACACACACACACACACACACACACACACACAGAGTGTATTAAGAGTCGATGCGCTTTATTTCTTGTTTCTGCTGTGTAACAGGCTTCTCATCGTAAACTACTACAGGAATTTGTTGCAGCTCAAAAACAGTACTACTGCACATGCACAGATCTTATGACAAACGTGGCTTTGTTAGTTGTTATCAACCTCAAATTATCGTAATACCAAAGTTAAATTACCATACTTATTCATTCATAGATCTACAAGAGAAACTGAGAAACCATCAGTCCCAAGCAATCGACCACGTCGAGCAAGGGTTTTGTATGACTATGATGCAGCTGATGAAGAAGAGCTATCACTACTAGCTGACGAGGCAAAGCTACTACCAAACTAATGATATATGTACCATATTGATATATAACTAACGTTATTGTTAATTAATTATTAAATTATTATTGTCAATAATCTAATTCTTAGTAATGACTGGAATACAATGTGTGTTTGTTTTTTCGTTGGTGTAGATTGTGACAGTCTTGCCAGTGGAGTGTGACAAAGACTGGGTTGTTGCCAAGAAAGACGGACAGACAGGCAGAGTACCAGTCAGCTACCTCGAGTATCTTTCATAATCAATGACGTCATACTAGATATTGTGTGGTATGGAAGCGACATTTGTGTCTAATAGATTACCAAATGGCAGACTATAATGCCCTGTACTTAGTACTGTGCTGTAGAGGCCAGTGCGCGAATTGTTTTGATGAGATGGATAATTGTTGAGTATTATGGCGCTTAGGGAAGCATAAACATGCATATTCATGTCAATACGACGTCGTTTTAGTATAGAATTACGGCGTATCTCTTCAAACAAGTCATCCGGTTTCTCTGTGTTCCCAACATTTCTAGCCCGCTGTGATGTTTCAACGACAACTGTCTGCTAGTGCTCTACTGGTGTCTGGCTCATACGGGTCACGATGATACTCAATGCGATGAGGCAAGTTTGTGTGCAGACTACTCGAGAGCATGAAGTCGCGTAAGGCTATAGCGTGGGTGCTTTCCATTGCGAGCGTCTTCACCGGATGCGTTTTGGTGTGGATTTCGACGTCGTTTCGACTGTATGAGGCAAGCGGTAAGAGTTTTGTACACGAACTAACGCAGCCACAACACGTAGAGATAAGTCGACGTGTACCACCCCGGATTCCTCGTGATTTCTACTACCAGAGAGGACAAAGAAGGCAAACAAGAGGTGGGCGGTACATCAACCTTCCGCCATCCAGTTCTCAGTCACGTGACCGGAAATCGGGTGTACGAATATTTTGGAAATCCGGCAGGTTGCTGTTCAGCCCGACGATTTCTAACCAGCAAAACGCTCGTCGGGTTGTCGACTCTTCGAGGACACGACACGCAGTCGTGTCGAATAAAAAGAGTGTGTTTTCGTTTGAGACGGATGTGCTAGTGTTTTTGCACATACAAAAGACTGGAGGTACTGCGCTCGAGCTGCATCTGTTAGATATCCAATCAAGAGTGCCATGTGTTTGTGATGGAGTCACGTATGTGTACTCCTCGGTCGAAACGAGGAGCCCTAAACGATGCGAATGTCCGAGGGGTGAGCATTCGAGCGGCGAGCAGTGGCTTTTCTCTCGATTCACTTTCTCGTGGATCTGTGGGGTTCACGCCGATTGGACGCAGTTGGTCAGTTGCGTGCCCAAGATCTTTGAAACTCGATACGGAGCAAAACAAAGGACGTTCCTAATTTTCACGATACTCCGACAGCCGGTCGACAGATTTCTGAGTGAATACGAGCACGTAGCTCGAGGGGCCAACTGGGCCGAAACCATACACCACACATGCAGAGGATCAAAACAAAACCATACAAGCTGTTACTCTTTCTCTCAACACAAGCAGTTATCGATCGACAGCTTCCTTAACTGTCCGTGGAATCTGGCAATCAATAGGCAATCGAGAATGTTAGCAAACATGACAGAAATGAGCGACTGCTATCACGAGATGTCGAGGACTGTATCGCTTCAAGAGGCTCTACTGGTGAGAGCCAAGGAGAATCTCTTAAAAATCGATTTTTTTGGTCTAAGCGAATTTCAGATTCACACACAGTTGTTGTTCGAGAAGACTTTCGGTTTGCATTTTGGGCATCGATTCGAGCAAATGCCGCTTGACAGACAACATGCTCACAAGCATAATGTATCAAACGAAGTGAGAGGGGAAGTGGCTCGTGTCAACCGTTTGGATATGTATCTGTATCGGTTTGCAAAATCGCTTTTTCTGCAACGACTAGAGAAATTCGAAATATCTAAAACCGGACTTAAATTCACGTGATTTGTAGAAAAATAGAAATGTATGAATTTTACAGCACTAGAGAGATAATGTTTATTTGTTATTTTGTTAATTTAATTAATTAATTCAACTCACTTTACTGGCCTTGTCCTGATTGTCACTTTTTGACATAAAAATACAAAGTAGAGAAAGTTTGATTTGACAATTGAACTATTTTTAGAGTCACGTGATGAGTGAAATTCACTTTTTGCGTGAGATTTCTCAATAGAACTCTAAATATGTTTCACGCATGCGCACAAGTCAGCAATTTCAGCACGCGACACCGGAAAACTATTACTAGTCAGAGTATTGCCGCTAGACAACCATGCACCTGGTAAAAGTCTATCTAAATCGAAATGCGTAAGGTTCGCAAAAAGAACTCCTGTCTGCGCGTATGCGCAAAGTGACTAACTAGCTACTGTCTGTTCCCCATAAGTGTGAACTTTGAAAATCATCAATATCTCCGCTGTTTAGTGGACTTTCGCGATGATCTCGGTATCGTTAGAAACCGCTAGGCCTGGCATTTCTGTTTATCAAATTATCTAAGCCTTTCCTGCAAACGAAATGGAAGGATAATACTTGTGCTTAGCAAACACAAACGGGTGGAGCAATGGTTATTATCCAATTATCTTGTAAGACCAACGGATCAACAACTGAAACCATTTAAGATGATTGGTATAACACGGTCCAACTGGAGCAGCTCTTAGAGCTCTAATGAGCACACCTGGTGTGACCTCTACTTCATTACTCACTTCCGAGTTCACGGTTATGGGGAACAGACAGTAGGCGTCACTAGACTCGAGCCAGTCTCTTCCCGCCTTCGTCATTCCCCGGATAGTCAATCCTCGCCGTGGACAATATTGACGCCGACGTCGACAATAGAAATGAATCCTATTCCAGCGTCGATGTCGGCGTCAACATCAAAGGATGCCGCCGACGTCGAGACGGTTTCTTTGAAGTTTGGCGCTCAACTCAGCGTCGGCGTCATATTGTGAACCAGGCCTAGGGCGTCACCATTGCACTCCATCTAGCTAGAAAATCCAAATGAGGTCGTGGTCCTCAAGTTTGGAGGGGATGATCAATAACACTGTAACGCTACGCCTCGTGCTTTTTACTTCCACAGCATGGACGTTCGTCATTGCCTGGAAAGAATGAAGGCATGCGCAGTTCACCTGTCATGACATTTACCGATACTGGCTTGAGCTTTCACCATACTGAAATGCTGATGTGCTCCATCAAACAAATACCGCTAGTTGACGTCTGTCTGTCTGTCTGTCTGTCTGTCTTATCCTAATCAGACTCTTCTCACATGTGCTGTATTCTCTTCCCACATTCTATCTAGATAGTAACGCTAAAGTATGGTAAAGAATACGTAGTCTCGCGCAGCCAGCCCCTCTCCCTTTTTGACTTCCGTTGGCGTTTCGCGACGATCCGAGACCGGCGTCGTGTCGATCGGCTCGTTAGAGACATCCCATCCATTCAGACAGACGGAAGCGTGGGTCAGTTTATTATAGTATAGGATTTCTGGGAGAAACTCGGATAACGACAAATCTATCAATCTGCACTGCAACAGCTTTATCGACTACATATCCGTAAGTGCTCCAGCTATGTCCTATTGTAAAATGTGACAGTATTTCAAACAAACGCAAGCGATGTATCATTGCTACTAACATCGAAATCACGTACGACTAATGCAAAGCACTGATCTGGTACCATGCTACCAGCGACTCCAGGTTCATGAGTAAGTGTTCTAGCTAGTAGGGCAGCCACACAGTAGACAGAAAAAGTCCCGCGGTGATCACAAACTTAGACATGGCGCTAAAACTCTGTGCGGCCCCACCGGTACTATCAACTCGGTATTGTCCGACAAAGTCTCTTCCGCTCATGCAGCCGCTGCTCGTGCACTCAAACACTGCGTTGCAAACGTCATTGCTTTCAAAGACATAGTTGGTAGAGTCGCTATCGCCCTTTTTCTTTATCAGAAAGCTACTGTCAATATTGCCGGAATTGACGAAATCACCACAGGCCATGTACAGATCGCCTAGGATAACGCAGTTTTCGTTGAAATTTTGGCCTTGGTTTGGACATCCGGTCGCGTTGGCTGTGGGCGTGATGGCTAGCGTGACACCAGAAACACTGGCGGACGCAACGGCTGATGTCGCACAACAGCACAGCTTTGGATCACAACGAAATGTTGCAGTATCGGTAGTTTTAGTGTACTCTCCCGCCCAGCCCGCAGAAGAAGTTGCACACGATCCAGATTGACACTTCAATCGTGCGTCACAGATGTCGCTGTCGAAGTCTAGGCCATAGTATACAATTTTGCCGCTTTTATAGATACCCAGAGAAGGGTTGAGGAGATTGTCAAAACACAAAGTGTTGCCGTAAGCAATACATGTCACCGAGAATGTTGTGGAACCGGGGCAAGAACCGAACACGCGAACTTGTATCGTGACAACGTTACCTGACTGCGTGATAGTGGCACTGTCGACGCAACAGCATCTCGATGAATCACAAGCCTCTCCTCCTTTGAACCCAAAAGAAATGAGAACTATAAAGACTGGGATTAGAATACCTTGCAGAGAAGTCTTTCCAAGCATATTTCACCGATGTGCACCGTCTTCTCGATCAGGAGTAATGCGCAGGCAGTATGAGGATCTTCTTTAAGAGTAGTACATATACGTACTACATTTGCAAATACGCAGTAATACGCGGGGGGTAAAAATTAGATATACCTTATATGGAATGGATTCGTACATATTTACATATTGTTTTCCGTGTTATCATAAGTTAATTACTGCATGGGTGGGGTAGGCCCTCGTAGCCGGAAAACTATCGTCCTCTAGAGAAAACCAACCACTTAGTTGGTCAAAAGTTTGTTTGATTTATCCAAAACGAAATGTGTAAGGTTTGCAAAAAGACTATAGCTATATCATACAGCAGGAACTCCATTAGCCTCGGTATTCCAGACTGCTTTCTGCACGTGATGGGAGGGCAGGGTGGGAATACCGAGGCTAGAACTCCATGCTCTCTGTATTACGCAACGCGGCTTGATCAGTGTGACCATTTTCAGCTGGACAATCCGACACCTCGAAATCAAGTCTAACCTCATAAGCAACAGCCTTACAGATACAGATTTTTTAAGCAATAACACACTGGCGTAGCGTCAGCGGGGGCAACCTCCCCAATTTTTGTTTACATGTGCAGCATGCACGTGTCAATTAGGCAAAAGTGCCGTCAGGTTATCAAACAGACAGCTTAGCTATAGTGGAACTCACACGCAAACACAAGTTGCTTCTAAAAATAACTTTATCTTTGAGAAGTTCAACGGTACCCTAGTCGCCAGCCAAAGAGACTGCCTAAAGGAGAAATCGCATTTTGAATTCTCCCAGACGACGATGCGCGCGAGGTATAACGCAACTAGAGGTCGAACTGGATGGAAAAATCTTGAACAGCGCGACGTGACTTTCTACATCAAACCGCCTAATTGAAGACAACACTTAAACATTCACTTTCGCTGTGAGATAGATGTAGTTTCGTAGCGATGAGGGGAGAGGAAAATGCTGGTGGCATTGGTGTAAGACTTATGCGCGTATAGGTCTGAAACTACGAGAAAACACTTCATCAACTTTCGCTTTGCCATGTTCTCTTACTTTACGTCTCTTCTAGTGGATCTGAAGTTTCCTAACTCCGATTTGAGATATCTAACGTCTAAGGCATATGACAGGGTATCTCACTACAGACTGCAGCTGTTCGCCAAGATGCAGGCTGTTCGGTGTACTTTGTGAAGTTTCTGCGGCATTGGTATGAGAGTCAAAGCATGGTTGTCAAATGGAATGGGAAACTATCCAGCCCCTTCGGAGTGCGTAATGGTGTAAGACAAGGAAGTGTACTATCACCGAGTCTGTCTAATATATACATTGACGATCTCCTACGACAATTAATTAGAGCAATGTGGAGACGGTGCGAGAATAGGTGATAAATATGTGTGAGCTCTGGCATATGCGGACGATATCATGTTATTATCTCCATCAGTATTAGGCCTTCAGAGAATGCTGAATGTGTGTGGAGAGTATGCAGAAGATCAGTCTGTTGTTTAACGAAAAGAAATCCACATCAATAGTGTTTGCCAAACGTAAGAGGGTAGCTATTAGAAACCCGGAGTTATGTCTGAGGGAATCTATTCTGCCTTACAAAGAGTCTATTATTCACTTGAGCACAGTCTTTGACCACGATGGAACTGACCATCTAGCAGTGGACGCTAGGTGTCGGAAGTCTACGGCCGGTGTAGTCAATGCTGCAATTGCAAAGTTAGGAGGTTATTGTATGTCTGATCTGGCATGGAAAAAATTATGGAAGTTCAACTGTTTCCAGTCCTAGCGTATGGAAGTTGTCTTTGGGACCTACAAAACGATGTAACTGTTAGGTCAGTGAACAGAGCGTACAGGAGAGAAATTCGCAGAGGTCTAGGAATGCGGGATAGAGATTTCATAACTGATAGATTGGGCAGCTGGTTTGTGGAAGCAGCAGACAAGATGAAGAAAGAACAACTGTTATCTAATATATAAAGCTCAAATTGTCTGTCTGTGTGTGTGTTTGCGTTTGGAGGCCACGTCTTCTGTCCGTTTGCAACCAAAATCGGCACGCACACTCGGCACGCACAGCGCAAGGTTTGCGTAAAAGAATTTAAAAAGTTACGCATCGGGTCCCCTGTCGAGGGGTCGACCCCCGCGTAAAATTTCTCGATGACGCTAACGCTACACATTCCGGTTCATTCGAACACACGCCCACACCAGTCCTGTGTAGACCGTATGCATCGTCGTCCTTTGCAAAGCTTCGAGCGATCGAATATCTTGCCGACGAAACTTACTCTTCTAGCGCTTTCGTTTCTCTCCAAATTCTGATTGCATTTGCACCGAATCCAACCTACACGTTTTCTGCAGCAAGCGCTACACGGGGAGTGTGTCGATTTCTATCGAAACAAGCGCGAAAAGCAAGATTCGAATTCATTCAGCATATCCGGGACCTCGCAACAAAGATTGCACGTGACGTGTCCACAGACCTATCTTTACACTACAGTATCTTGCCCGTACGAAGGACGGGCCATGTATACTAGTTCTTAATAAAACGGTGCATGTATTCAAGTAATACCATAATAAAATGTGTTGGATGTTTAGAGTACAGGCGTCAGCCTAGGTCTCACAATTTGGTAACTTGTTCGTACAAGTCCTTATAGACTCTAGTATGACGGTTTAGATAGTGTCTACGTAGAAGTTATCTAGTCTGTGTGTGTGTTTGTTTTATGTAGATTCGCGTGTATGTGTTGCCCTTTACGGGAACTACACTTTTTAGTGTGCTACAAACATTAATATATATATATATATATATATATATATATATATATATATATATATATATTGGTACCTTGGGTACAGTGGTGCTATCACTGTGCTGCTGAGTTGCGCTTTGGCTATCATCACCTTACATCTACAGCAGGAGTCCAACAAGGCGATCCACTGGGACCACTGCTGTTCTCCTTAGTCGTCCTAGAACTAATGGATGAAGTTGGAGAAGTGCCTGGCTTAGACCTAAATTTGTGGTACCTTGACGATGGTACTTTTGCTGGCACACGGAAATCTGTCTCAAAGTTAATAAACTTCATCATAGAGAAAGGTCCTTCCCTGGGCCTTCATGTCAATTTATCAAAGTGTGAAGTGTTTTGGCCTTCAGGAGATCGAACACATCCAGAATTTCCACCAGAAGTACACCGGTTGTCAGATGGAATGGAATTGCTTGGTTCTCCTGTGTTTGGTTCATCGGATTTCTTCACTAATTGTTTCAAGAAGCGAGTCGATCAAGTAGCAAATACCCAATCTCATCTCTCTGATCTTGAAAATCCACAAGTGGAACTTCAGTTGTTGAGAAGTTGCCTGTCCATATGTAAAATCAACCATTTGCTACGATCTGTGAGACCTGGGGTTGCTACGAGCACATTGTCTATTTTCGATGAAGGGTTACGCCGATCTCTCAGCCGTATCACAAGATCTTCAATTTCTGACTTTGCATGGTCACAAGCAGTATTGCCAATTGGAAAAGGAGGTATGGGTATCCGGGAGGCCTTATCTACTTCACCTTCCGCTTTTCTTGGCAGCTGTAACTCAAATCGAAAGTTAGTTCAGGGGCGGCGGAGCCGGGGGGGCTGGGGGGGCTAGAGCCCCCCCAACTTTATCAACTTTATGCTGTAGAATTTCTGCTTTCTGTAATGTTTACCCTTTCAGCCCCCTCAACTTTCAACTCGCTCCGCCGCCCCTGTAGTTAATTGCTTACTGAAACGTAACCATCCTTCTCTTCTCACTTTGATCAAACCCTTGCCTGGAGAAGACGAAGCACGAGGAATCGTGCATAACCTACTTTCAAGAAAGGATTCACCTTCATTAGATTTGGTGACAGCTACACAACATCAGATTCAAATTCAACTAGATGACATCTCATTTTCCAACCTACTCAATTCAGTGAGTCTCAGAGATAGGGCTCGCTTGAAGACATTATCATCTCCTCATACTGGTGCATGGTTGCGGGCAACTCCAAACCGTAACTTAGGCCTCACCATGTCACCCCATGAGTTTGTTGTAGCAGCAAGATACTGGTTGGGTCTACCTGTGTTTCCGTTCCCACCAAACAGCATCAGATGTATATGTGGTCATCCACTTGACCCATATGGAGATCATCTTGTTGGGTGTGGTCATGGTCCACATCGTCTGAATCGACATAATGCTTTATGTGAGTCTATTTGGCAATCACTCCTCATTGATTCCAAACAAGTTGTGAAAGAACAGAGAAGCTCGGGTCAATCCAAATGCCGCCCAGGTGATGTCTTCCATCCGAATTTCTTGAATGGACGGCCTGGATATTTTGACATCACTGTAAGAAACACGTTGCAACCATCTTACATTGCTCGAGTTGCTGAAACATCAGGAGTTGTTGCAGAAGCAGCAGAAATGGGCAAGGATGATCGTCACCATGCAAGAGTATCTTTGACTGGTGGTACATTTTATCCGTTGGTAGTTGAAACACTTGGCCTTTGGTCACCAGACAGTCTAGAGACTTTGAAGTCTATATCCTCAAAAGTATGTGCTGTGTTAGCTGTTCCCTTCTGGAAGGCTTTAAAGAATTTGCTAGAGCAGCTTTCTGTTAGATTATGGATTTATAACGCTAGAATGATATCTAGCCGCATACTTGCGGAAGTAGCTGAAGTCCTTAGTTGGGACTTCCCTGTATGTGAGTAGGTGTGTAAGAAATAAATAAATATATATATAAAAAAAAAAAAAAAAAAAAAAAAAAAATATATATATATATATATATATATATATATATATATATATATATATATTTATATATATATATATATACATACATACATACATAACTTAGTAAAGGTACCATTTAGTTACAATGGATCGACTCTAGATGTAAACGACTAGTCGTTGATATACCCAATACCTCAAGTAAAATTGGATTTATTAGTGTTATCGTACGTAATTAATAAGCAGAGTCAAAGGAAATTTATACATCTAGGATTATCCGCAACAAACTGATCCATTCAATAGTGGAATATGGACGTGTGTGGTAAGTGTGTATACACTTGTCTACTTTGTAAATTTAAGTCAATTGTAAATTTATACACTTTTTGTTAATTAAAGAACATGCTTTCAGCAGCTGTGCATACCACAGAGAATCCGACAAAAAATCTGTCAGATTTATAAGTGTTTTGTGGGATTCTAGAAGGCGTGCCTACTTAAAAACCACAAAGCTTGAAACTCCACACCTCTTGAACCACGCCTTCTGCCGTACATTTCGGTTGCAAGAAGCGCTGCCAGCATTTTTGCAGCTTATAATTTTTTATATATTTGGATCCTCTTCATCTGCAAACTCATCTACAACAGAGAAACAGGCAGATGGAATGCTCTCAACTGAACTACGGCACGAGTTCGTAGTGCAGTCCACTAGCCATCGTAAAAACCCTGAAGCACCCCAGACCTCTTGCATAACCCTAGCAAAACTTTTCTAGTTGCCAAGTTACCGGTATACAATTGTGGGCCAGTCGCGCAGTCATTACTGATCTAGGACTTGATGACGATCGTTCCAAAGATGGCAGCAGAACAATGCAAGCTAGCTAGAGAGCTATTCGTCAATATTGTATACAGATGCTAGTCTCGAGAATGTTTCTCAAGAAATTTCTTACAGCCCTGACTTCATGAACCGCGCGCGAATTAACTTGGGCTACAGCTTATTGGTCTTGCTACAAATTCTGAGAAAGAAATCAAATAGCTAGCGCACTGCACGGTGGGCGCGAGCAAGATATTAGAATCCCAAGGCACATCACTACTTGTAAATTGTAAACTATTCAGTAGTTTTACACCTTAGAGAGGAATGCACTTTCCCATTTCTTTTCTCTTTCTCTAACCTTTTTTAAAACAAAATAGCTAACCTCGGTCTCCCAGACCCGTGTATAGTGGCGCTACACAAGTCTGGGAGGTCGAGGCTACATACGTTCTTCTACTGTGTATATACTGCTATGTCAGGCCGGATTCAGAGGGCGTTCAGGGGGTTATACCCCTCTTTTTCAATAGGCGTGGTTCAATAATTTCATATAATTTTATTAGAAAAGAGAAAATTAGTAATGCTCTAAATAACTGCTATGGGTGACCCCCTTTCTGGATCCGTCGCTGTATGTACACTAGCAAACGTTTTTATTCTATACTTCAAGAGATGGGAAACAAAGTGCGTATACACCCTCAACCGGCAGTAGAAAGATAAACTAAATTAAGTTAAATTCATTAATTACAAACAAACAAATTGATTACATCCGGGACTTTCATCAGCATTCCTAGTCAGAAAATTCCCGTCTGTCTTGTTCGTTGGTTGGACGGGCGGGAGTCCGGCTGTCTGACACTTTGGCTGCTCGGCATGCAATGTTAGACCCTGGCGTCCACTTGTCAAGCCAAGAAGACTGAAGAGGCGCTGTCTAACGTGTACGCGCACCAGTCAGTCGCCGTTCAGCATAAACGTGCGCGCACAAAGGCTTAAGCGGATATCCAACGAACATTTCAGACCGTCTAACACCAAGAAAGAGAACGGGATAGCAAGAACGAGAGCAGAAACGAAATTTCGAGCTGCAAAAAGTGAGATTTCTTAAGGTGGTCTGTTATCCGAGGCTTCTTTCACAGCTCTCTTTTTGTCAACCGATAGGGCACAAGGGAACACGCGAGAAGCGACGTTTTCTGATCTAATGGCCGATTTACATACGTATCTCGTGACGGACCCACGCTCGCGCGCGTCCAAACGCCGGGAGAGACCAGACAAGTCGGAGGAAGCCTCAAGCGCCTTTGTCGTTGTTGATTGCAAGTTGGCTCGGTCGCGGGACAGCGTTTGTAATGATTATTTGAGGCGAGAATCGAACGATGTTGAGTCGAGAGCGCGGAGAGAGAGCAAAGGAAGGAAAAGTTTGACGACGACGAGGACAGCCGGTCAGATGGATGTAAGGTGTCTGTGTGTTGGTGGTTGTGTGACCCTTTGTGCGACGTGATGGTAACATGTTGGCCAGCATATTGTATGTAGACACGTTAGTAGCAAGGAAGTCAAGGTAACTAGCCCCAGAGGTTGCATGCTTTCAATTTGACTTCCTTTTTTGGGTGTCCTCTGGTTAGCTATGGATTCGTTATTATTGCACCCCAGGCCCGGATATCCGGGCTAATACCCCATTCACACAGGCTCTCCTAACCGGGCCAGCGTGGGCTGGCACGGGCCACGGGTCAGCGCTGAATGAAATCGTCATGTGAATGCTGGCCGAGCCGTGCCAAGCCGTGCTGGTCTGGCCCACCACAACTTGCCGTGCCAGCACGGATTGGGGTCAGCTCGGGTTGGGGGTCAGCGTGGCTTCAAATCGTCGTGTGAATGCAGGCCAAGTCAGGCTGACGACCACGCATGCTCACTAGATACAAAAATGGCATGGTCAGAGCAGGAAACCCTGTACCTCATTGAATTGTGGGGTGAGGACAGCATCCAGGTTCAAATTAGACTGCTCTATCGTCAGCAAAAAGTAAGCGCTTGTAACAAGTCCGAGACGAACGGTCACGTCGGATTTTGCCTCGACCACCTCTGACGGCCCGAGATGAGACTTTGGCGGCCTGAAATGAGATGCACGGGAGTTTGTTTATTCAATTGACCGAGTATGCGGATGTGATGTATACTCACCAACCACTGTCTAGGCCATCTGGTCTAGAGTAGAGTGCAAGATGCAGCCGCTGCAGTCAGAGGTTTTACTAAGCCGGCTGACCGGGCCACATGTTTGTGCGTGCGTGCGTCCGAACATCTAAATGTATGTCACGGAAGATGTGTCTTCATTGCGGAAGTGGCGTCATTCTCCACGAATAGACATGACATTTTACATGAAGAATTTTACAAGAAGAGTTTTACGAGAAGAGTTTACGAGAAGAGTGTCATTGGATGTCGCTCATACATCATCAACCCTAAAGACTAGACAACAGCTGTGCTACAACGTACAGCCGTAGCTCCGTCGGGCAACATCTTCCTGTACAACGGGACCATTAGAAGATAATTCGATAAACTATTGATCGTTGACGTAAACGATTGGCACGACTACTAGTAAGGGTATAGTAGTCGTCTGACTGTGCAACCGTTATTACCCGAGGCCCGTATATCTGGGCTAATGGTATAGTAGTCATCCGACGTGTGGCTGTATGACCATTGGATTAGCGCAGATGCAAATAAAGCCATTCCGACCGATAGATGAGAAGTGGTGTCATTAGCGTGATGTCATCATAAGGCTCAATCTCTATTGTTTGGCAGCTGTGCTACGAGAATTCAGCCATTAGGCGTTCATCTTGTACATGGTGTTTATAATAATCCTTTGCTTTTACGGGTTTAGCACATATAACAGCTCTTATAGTCTACATTTGCATGTGTATGTTTTCCCACCAACAACCAGGCGTCTAGAGAGTGAGGGTGTAGCTGTACCTCACTTGTAACAATTTGCTTGTTCCAGTTTTTTCTGCACAGTGTTTCTGCCTGACTGTAAGTACGCTAGTGCATCTGTATTCATTTTTATTACAGTATCCAAAATCAGTTAACAGAGACACCTAATCTACATTTGCATGTGCATGTTTTCCCACATTAATGTTTTGTGTTGGCTCTAGGGTCACCTCAGTACGACAGCCTAAATGATTTCCTTTAGATGGATAGCTGTACCACCACTTGAGGGGATTTTCAATGGTGTCAAGTTCATGAGCGTTTGTGCCTCTTTATCCTCAGCTGCCTTACATACACTGTATGAGCACACGGTCGTGTCAAAGAATCTGGTTTTCTGACAACACCGTACAATGATAGCACGGTAGACAAGCTTCTAGTGAGAAAGGTCTCTGGTGGTGTGTCGACTCAACGGTTTTGTAGTGCGTAGTTGAGTTGCCACTTCCGGCTTAGCATGGCGTTCACCATGCAACTTTTCTCTCCCTAAACAAGGTCTCAAATCGTGCTGTTGACTTCGCAGTTGTTCGAACAACGAGCTCGTATGTCATACTATGTAACACATGTCTTCCAGGAACGCCGAAGAGTCTTAATCTTATGTATTGAATTTAATTTTTAATTTTATTTGTTGCTCAAGTTGCAGCGAGAAGTTCTGAAGGAACTTAAGCGAGAAGTTCTGAAGGAACTTATTAATATTAACTAGCTGATAGTGTAAGCTAATTAAAGATATACTGCAGAGTCGACTGTAAAACATGAGGAAACATGCCGACAGTTCCCTCGCATTTGCTCAATCCTCGATAGACTCGTCATCTAGTACTGAACTTGTGGCTTTGTTGTGTGTAGTTTTCACGGTCTTGTGCAGCCATTTTGTTGCCAGGTGTGTGAGATAGAGGTACCAAGCAGATTGTGACTACTCCGAGTTCTAGAGGTTATTTCTGTGGACAACAGTAACGACACCCTTGGATCTGTCACTGAGTCATACGCATGTACTTGTATGCTGTAGTTAGTTGATTAATGTGTGATGGTGTTTTCATGTACGTGTGCTACTGGTATTTGTAGCATGCGATCGATGTTGTTCTTTTGTTTGCTGAGAGTCGTCTGTGTGTAGCAGCGTGATGACACGAGAGATGAACTAGTCGATAAGAAACGGTCAGTCGATCTCGTGAAACAACAGCAACAAGCAACAGAAACAAAACGGTACAGATCGGACCTTACATCGCGAATGTCTGTGTAGTCCGTATATGCTTCTGGATGCTTGCCAGCTTGCCTACGTTAAACCTTTCTCTATAGCTAATTTCTTTACCTGGTCTTTATCTGCATGTTAATAGCTAATTTATTTATTTATTTTAGTATGTATTAGTAGCTAACTTATATATATATATTTATTTATTTATTTATTTACCGTATTTCCGCGCATTTAGCTGCATGCTGGTTTAAACCGAGGATTACCAGGGTGCAACCAACCTCCCTATAGACTGGACCCAATCGATCTATGCTGCATTCATTCTTAGATAAATCAACCATATAATGTGTGATTGTCTCTGTCTTCATCCTCCTCTTCTTCATTGTCTTCCTCTCTTCCTTATTTGTCAGCCGTGTGTGTTCTTCTGCTTGTTCAAACCTAATCCTGTATGCACTGATGAGACACTCCACATTTCCTGGAGACTTTCGATTTGTTGCCACCGTACTCGTCATACTTGTGTAGCACCACTAGCGTTTTTGAGTGTGTATGATCTTCTGCCACACTGCGAAGATCCATTCTCGATACCTTTTGCCTGTTCGACTTTTCTCTTTTCTAGCTGGGCTTTGGGGGGAGCTGCATTCTCTAAGTCAACGAATCGAATTATGGTGCGTGTGCAGTAGAATTACCACGCATGTGTAGTTGCTTCCTTGTCATTACCAGCAGTTCCTCGTGCTATACCGGCATGACGGTATCGTTACCAGAGTCCACAAGTAAGTTTCTGGTAATCCCTGTTTATACCGGCATGCAGCTAAATGTGCAGAAATACGGTATTTTAGTATGTTGTTAATTAGGTAATTTATTTGTTTATTTATTTATTTATATATTATAGAGTGTTATTAATTCCTTGTTTATTTATTTATTTATTTATTTATTTTAGTAAGTCATTGATTATACACATGTACTTCTCTATCGTAGTACTTACACACGAGACGACTCACACAAGGTCGTCAAAGATACAAGACATCGATACGAAACTACCGGCTTTCACCTCAAGAACCACTCGAACAATTCGTTTTCAAAACAGCCTGAACTATTGTCACAAATGTTGACGACCGCTAGCGAACATGAAGTTTGTCGGTTGGAAGAACTTCTCACATCGGTCCACATCGCGGAACACACACGCGATGAGCTACAGCAGCAATGCGACTTTGTCGACACTGAAATGTCACTAAAACAGGAAGAGATGGAAGAACTACTGGACAGGCTCGAAGTAGGCG